>NC_089749.1:43593238-43625738 GCF_040412425.1 Macrobrachium rosenbergii | reverse complement strand
TATATATATATATATATATATATATATATATATATATATATATATATATATATATATAAAATATATATATATATATATATATATATATAAAATCCATGACAACCACTTTAATGACAACAGTGTGATTAGGGGGAAGCTCGTTCATCATCATTGTTTACATCATCGCTGTTTACACTATTGTCATCAACGTGGACAATGTCAGTGAGTGTCATGCAGCCATTATGTTGCAGCTGTTATGCCTATTATTGATGACGTCAGCGATGCTGATTGCAGCATTGATCAAAGTTGTTTTCCACGGGATTTTTGGCGAAGCATCATAATATCGAGTATCCGTCAACTCGCCGAATTTAATAAATATGAAAATGTTCATTTCTACCGGAATTTAGGAGGAGTCAATATTATATTTCATTCGCACTGTAAATAGTACTTGCTTGCTCTCTCAAATTCATAACGCGGGGTGGAAGGCCAAGGCTGGCAAACCTTTCGACGGGGATGGGTAGACGAGGTTGGTAGCATTTCGTTGATAAGGGCTGGAAAAAGTAGGCCGCTAGCTACAGTATGCTTGGTCTGAATGACTGCGTCTGTTACGGTGTCACTGATGGCTTAGAAGATTGTTTACCATTACGATTTTCCGTTGCGTTGATTTTGATACTGTAAAGAACGCCGAGAGAGAGAGAGAGAGAGAGAGAGAGAGAGAGAGAGAGAGAGAGAGAGAGAGAGCGTGTGTGATGAATAATAATCTGGATCCACGTCAAGATACTGTTCTGTTAAAAAATCTAGTCGACTTTTTTCTTTTTTATCCACAGCGTGTTTTAACGTTGTAACACCCCTGCCCAAATTGCCGCTAAGCTTATTAAATAATCATTTCGTATAATATGTCGTAATTAAGTAACCAAACGAAAAGGGAAGGCAGGAACTATTACCTGAAAGTAGTGGTTCCGAAACCTAGTTCCCTCGGAATCTGGAGAGAGAGAGAGAGAGAGAGAGAGAGAGAGAGAGAGAGAGAGAGAGAGAGAGAGAGAGAGAGAACCAGCAGATCAGCAGTGATTGTCCTCCGGTGTACAGTTTGGCAAAGGCTCACTGTCAACATAGGCCTCCATGAGGGTGTTCCTTATCGTAGAAAAGTAGTCGAGAGATATAGGGAGTATTCCTTTGCGTATCCGGCTCTTTTCAGTACAATGTTCACTCTTTCCGCAGTACCAGATGATAGTTACAACGTCATCAAGGGATTAAAAATCAACCCATAGAAAAATCTCTCACTGAATTAGATTGATCAGTCAATCACATACTTCACTTTCAGAATGTGGAACTCATTTCCTCATTTCCTTCCTATGTGTTTCCTGAACCATTCAAGAGGAAACTTTATTTCAGTGTCCGAGCAGGAAAGGATTTCAGACATTTTCGGCAACCCAAAGAAGTTCCATATTTTGGAAAAGAAAGTTTAGACGAATTTATGACGACTTCAGGGATTGTGTGACGGGTTCGACGTGATTTGCTTTTTATCCGCATAGATGAAAGCAAGGATCCGGAACCTTTAGGTCATTCAGCGACTAAACCGAGACAGTCAGACAAACTATATATATATATATATATATATATATATATATATATATATATATATATATATATATATATATATATATATATATATATATATATATGAAATAATATATTTTCATATATGTTACCCGAAGAGGAGTTTTTAGTTGATAATAAGTTCGTCGTCTCGTGGGCTCGAAACACGGAAGACAAGAACTCAGGACTACAGTGACGCGCATTTTAACCACACGGCCAACAAGTGGGGTGTAAGTAGATACCGACTCCCACCTACAAATCCCCGTCGAACTCAGCTATTTGCAATTAGAATCGTTATCAACCCACCTCTGCCATGCTAACCATGTAGTGCGTTTGTCGCATGTAGCCATATTATGAATGAATTTTATCACACCACCGTGATTCATATACAAGCATTAAGCTACAAACGTCCTTTAATATCCAATTTGCTCACGGAAATAATATATTTTCATATATGTTACCGAAGGGGAATTTTTTATTTGATAATAAGTTCGTCGTCTCGTGGGCTCGAACCACGGAAGACAAGAGCTCAGGGCCACAGTGACGCGTATTTTAACCACACAGCCAGCAAGTGAGGTATCAGTAGATACCGACTCCCACCTACAAATCCCCGTCGAACTCAGGTATTTGTAATTTGAATCGATATCAACCCACCTCTGCCATGCTAACCATGTAGTGCGTTTGTCGCACGCAGCCATATTATGAAGCTTAATGCTTGTATATGAATCACGGTGATGTGATGAATTCATTCATATCATATATATATATATATATATATATATATATATATATATATATATATATATATATATATATATATATATATATATATATACATACTAGTTGACCAACCTGGAACTGCCAGGAAAAGCTTTGAAGAATTCAGAAAAATTTTCCTGCCTCTCCTTTGAATTGTTTTGTCAAGTAAAGTATGTGTACTATCATTGAAAATGCTTTACTTGCCTGTGATTAATAATTCTGTCTTATATTCATTGCTTGATGTTTAATTCATTAAGGAAATTTATAAATGAGAGAGAAAGAGATTGCAAGCATGAATTTACTTGCAGTAGTTAAAAACCTGATAGATAGATTTCGTTCTAAATTGTTTGAGTGATGCCTTGAGAGAGAGAGAGAGAGAGAGAGAGAGAGAGAGAGAGAGAGAGAGAGTTTGCTTGGGGTGGTTGCATGATGTTGAAAATGTTGGTGTGCATGGTGGTGGTGTTGCCAGACTACCTGACCATTAATTTCAGATCTCATTTAAACTGACTTTATAATGAAATACGTCCCTGAAACGCCACGAAGCAGTCGTTATAGTGAATTCCAAAGGTAAAAAAGAAGAAGAAACAAACGTGTTAATAAGGAAATTCGCATTTGAACAAATAAAAAAACAGGAAATACCATATATCTTGCACGTCGGGCTTAGCCAGCAGCTACTACTCATGTGCGCTTAACCATACGTCTGACAGCGCCTGGAGGAAAACCTGGAGCAATCAGGCCAAAAATAACCATTAACCTATAAAGCACTTGAAGGAAAGCCTGACGGAATTGGTAAAAACGAAAATTTCATTCAGTTTGTCTGTGTTTGATGTCTGTCACGGGGTGGTGGTTTGATTTTGAGTTATAACCTCCCTGGGGATGCATACGGGCCGCATGACAAATTTTGTGTGGGTGCGTCAGGCAGTTCAGATTTCTAAAGTGGACTAACTTACAAACATTCACCTTATATATATATATATATATATATATATATATATATATATATATATATATATATATATATATATACACACACACACACACACACACACACACATATATATATATATATATATATATATATATATATATATATATATATATATATATATATATATATATATATAGTGTGTATGTGTAGGAGATACCAAGAGTAGGATGTGTCAAGATTGATAACCTTCCTGTTCTCAGCATATCACCTGTGGGATGAGGTTGGTAGCTCCGTAACCTACAACCCATCTGGCTGCCATCCACACCAGTAACCTAAGTGTATTTTTCTACGAAAGAGACTGAAGCCGTTTAATACTTGTGGGATCGGTCTTGGCTTTCTCTAGATCTTCTCTTCATTGTCATCCCCCCAAAAATATGGAACACAGAAGGAAGAAAAAGAATTCGATTTTTGAATTACTACATTTTCCAGTTATTAAAGGGCAACGTTGATGGAGGGCAAATTAGCATCACATATGTGGGAAAATTTCCTATTTTTATTAAAAAAAAAAAAAAAGACTCGCTACAGAATTTGTTTGTGGCCGACGTCCTTGGCATGATCGCCTCATTACGAATATCCGTCAGGTGAAGGTATGTTGACGTGCTTCTATAGAATTTGCCGGTTTTTCCTAATTACTTGCATGTCACTCACGTTTATTTCTAAACTAGGGAAACGGAAGAAGAGGAAAAGGAAGCGAAACGATGAGAAATAGAATAGAGGAGAGAGAACAAAATTCTAAAGGCAAACGGGCGGAAGAAGAGGAAGAACAAAATTGAAAATCTGCCGAAGGCAATTACGCAGGAGGAGTAGATCCGAAAATATACAGTATTAAAGCAGTTAAAAAGAAAGACGAATGGAAAATAGGAAGGAGACAAAGGATTAGGAAGAGTAGAAGCAAAAAAAAAGAGAGAGAAAAGATAGAGAATAGGGAAGTTAAAAAATGATTAATGGCCTAAGCCTACATTGAAGTTAAATAATTTCAACAGCTTCGACTTCCAGACCATTTTAGTCTCCTTTTCCCTGAGCGGGGGCCGCCGTAATAAAATTCGGCCCCGGATGCTAAACACAATTAAGCCCACTTTTGCTTGAATATTAAAAGGGAGAGAGAGAGAAGGGCCTTTTAAAATGGTTTTTAATATGCAGGACATCAAGTAGGAGAGATTAGCCGACGAAAACGGACCGTAAAGAGGCCTTTTATTTTAACTAATTTGAATTTACTTACATTTCCCACGTCCTTTGCTGGGAGTATGTCTCGTTATAGTTATAAACTTTTCTGCAACTGCTTGGAGGAAATGCCTGCATGCGCTCAGAGCTTAGAGATCCGTTCTCTGCCTAGTCTTTGTTTTTACTCTTTCTTATTTTCTTAGGCTCAAACGTACTCTGTAAATCTCGCTTACGTCTTTGTAAATGTATAGATTTATTACTCTCTTTGACCAAAAGGAACAAAATTTCAGTCTAAATAGTTCTTGAAAACTGTTTGGTGGTCGTAATTGGATTTTCATTGTTTGTCTTCGAAATAACTTTTGCTACAAAGAACGTAATTAGGAGTTTAAAAAAAGACTTTGCAAGGTTTAAATATATTGTTAGTCACATCGTCATAATTTTGTTAAGAGTTCACATAATCAGACTATTGATTCATTCTTGCCACAGCGGGCATTTCCATGGGCAGAATACTCTCTCTCTCTCTCTCTCTCTCTCTCTCTCTCTCTCTCTCTCTCTCTCTCTCTCTCTCTCTCTCTCTCTCTATGTAAGATGATAACCAATGGTTTAAAATTTCCCAATGAAAATTCAGAGGTTGCATGTTGCGTGGGTTGGCTTAATGGACAACCCAGGAGGTCTAATGAGTATCATCGCTTGCTCAAGTTTATGGAGGACATTTCCTTTTTTCAAGTTAGTTTTTGTTCCTTTTCGTGTTTCTTATTGAATTTAAAAATGACATATGCAGAATAAACGATAATTTTTGTGTCCGTGACCTCCTCGAGCATTTCGGTGTCATGTTTGGTCTGCTAACACCGCCGTCTCCTCCGTTGGATCCGCACATCATTCTTATCATCAAGATAACTTGAAAACTGAAACTCAGAATTTTTGAGGAAAGCTTTCACTTTCGCTTCCATCTTTTAGTTCGTGCTTCGCTTGTAGTCATAACAAAGACCATTTCAACACAACAGGCCTGATTCAAGAACTGTCTACCACGATACCCAAATATCCATTGTCCTACGATGACAAAACAAAATCTCTTCATCTATATTTTAGCACAAGAACTCGAGAGCTTACTACTGCATACATTATCAGGTACTGTTCACCTACATTTCGGCTTCAGACGTATAGAATGTCATTCCCAAACATGAGGAATCTGATTACCCAAGAGCTTCAAACTTTGAATCACTATCTAAGATCAACAAGTATTTGGGAATGAGGCTTCGCCTAACACATTCATTTAGGGTTCAAAACCAGCAGGGCTCATTTCCATCACAACCTGGTATCAGAACCCTTTAGGTGCTTTTTCTTTTAATTTAAATTTCAGCAACTATGTATTTGTGTTTACGTTTAAGGCAATGCTTTGTAACTACACAAAAGTCTCCATTTTATCAGACTTGGGACTTGTTTGGGTGTACAAACTCCCATGACATGGTGGTCAGGGTTCGTTAGCGAACTTAAATGATCTAGCTGTCAGCCTCTGCTGAACCAGTACGTTAAATCCCAAAAGTTTATACTCATCTCACAGTAATCTCTAGGGCTTAATGTAATCTCCTATTAGTGGCTTGTACTTTATTGGATTTAAAACTCGTGTGGGATTATTTATGATGCAACTTGTCCATATTTGGTGGTATACCCAGCCTCTTACGTCCAGAACCCTCACAAGCCTCGTTATTCATTGAATTTATGTTTTTATTTTTTTTTAGCTTTCCAAGCAAGAATGATTCATTTTGATAAATTCAGTTGGGTTGTGTTTTTATCCAAACAAGAAGATTATTGTTAGATTTTAATACCCGATTATATATATATATATATATATATATATATATATATATATATATATAGCATAATATATAATATATATAAATTGATATATATAATATATAACTATATATCGGTATACATAAGATATATATAATATATTATTGTTATTTTAATATATATATATATATATATATATATATATATATATATATATATATGTATATATATATATATATATATATTTACATATATATATGTATATATATAATTTTATGTATGTGTATTTTAGTTTTCCAGAGAGTTGAGTCTCTGTATTTTTAACATCTATTATTATTCTCTCTTTTCCTGAACAGTAGTAGTCATTTCTTAACTTTACCAACAGGTTAGTTTTTCATCAGTGTTGATTTCAGTCAGTATTCTTTTTTTTACGAATTTCCTACAATGCCTTAATTCTCTGAGGATAATCAAGCGATTTAGTGTTTCTGCGTGTCACTATCAGCGTTTTTTTTTTTTTTTTTTTTTACAATTTCCGTCTTTAACATCGCAGTAACATCCTCAAAGCAGCAACCATTAGCATTTCCCGAGTGGTCTCGGTGAAATATTATACTCTACGGTATTCAGCCCATTTAGAAGATAGTATCTACACTATTTGGTGTTTGTTTTGGAGCCTAAATGCGCTCACTCACGAAAGTTTACAAGGCACGCAAGCTTGGTGATGGAGATACAATGTATAGAAGAATGCTATTAGTAAACTGAAGAATGAGAAAGCACCAGTTCCAGCAGAGGTGCAAACCTGGACTGCTGAAGGTACCTGGTATAGGGATATTCGATTGTTAAGGGCAATCTGGGAGGAAGGAATGTTAAATGACTGGGTAGAGAGTCGGATGGTAAATGTGTTTAATCATAAGGGGGATGAAATGGAGTGTATTGATTTTAGGGGAATCAAACTGAAAAGGTTTTAGAAAGACTGCTTCATGAAAGATTATGAACAATTGTGAAGACTGGCTGGAAGTTAATCGGAAGCTTTTCTGTGCATTTATAGACCTAGAGAAGGCATTTGATAGAATACGAAGGGAATAGTGTTTTGGTGCTTAAGAAAGAGAAAATTGCCAGAAAAGTTGGTTAGGGAGGTTGAAATGAAGCATAAAAGAACAAGGACAGTACTAACAGTCTGTGGCAAAATAGACGGTTGAAGTTAAAGTTGGTTTACAGCAAGGATCAGCACTTACCACATTTCTGTTTGTAATGTTTATGAATATATTGAGTGAAGGGATAAGGATGATCTGGTGACTGCGGCAGAGGCCGAAGAAGAACTGCAAAGAAGGGTAGGGGAGTGGCAGGAATCTCTTGAATGGGATGGTGTAAGGGTAAATGTGGGTGAAAGTGAGGTTATGGTGTCCGACAAGCAGGGATGGGATAGATTATTTACACAAGATAGAAGCGGTCTAGATTAAAAACAGTTGGAATTTCAAACACTTAGGATCTACTTTAAGTCAGGAGGATGAGTATGGAGCTGAGGTTCATAGTAAGACGATTATTATTATTATTATTATTATTATTATTATTATTATTATTATTATTATTATTATTATTATTATTATTATTGTTGTTGTTGTTGTTCTTATTATTATTATTATTATTATTATTATTATTATTATTATTATTATTATTATTATTATTATTATTTCAGTAGATGAAACCTATTCACCATGGAACAAGCACACAGGGGCCATTGACTTGAAATTCAAGCTTCTAAAGAATGTTGGTTGCAACCTCCCACTGCAGACCCCACACTGCAGCAGTAACTGATCATGATACAGAGCCATTGAGTGTTCATGCCCTGAGGGAGACACGAAGCCGCAGTATCTGAGTGGCATTCCAAGACACTAACCACTATATCAGATAGTGGATGACAAGAGAATGCCCAATAAACTGAAAATAAAGACCTAAAAAAAAATAGTACACCCTAATCATACCAGTGATGACGTATGGTTCAGAAATATGGGCATTAGCAAGGAAAGAGGAGCAGAAGCTGGAGCAAACAGAAATGAGGAGATTGAGGTTGATTTTGGGAATCTTGCTGCGTGAGAGGCGGGAAAGTGAAGAAATTAGGAGAAGTGCCAGGGTGGTAAAGATTATTTATGTAATAAGAGTCGAGACAGATGTGGTAAGGATGAGTAAGGGAGAGGGAATGAAGAAGGCTTGCTTGGAACCTGTTAGGGGTTGAAAGTTCAAGAGGGTTGCATAGGTTTAGATAGCATGATAAAGTGAAGGGGTGTTTAGAAAAGGATTTAGCAAAGGAAGATACTTTCGATAGAAATAGTTGGAGAAGGCACATTAGGGCGACCGACCTCTTAGTTTAGGAACAACAGTGGGATGAAGAAGACACACTCATTCTTGGTCACGTTATTCACCTCGCCAACGAGGCGAGGTGTTTGTTTCAGGCACTTTTTACTAAATTCAGCGGCAATTCTACTCTGCTGACCTTTGCAGTGAGTTAGATACATGGAAATTAAATTAATGTGGTGATTCTCAGTCTAGCATCCTCAGCTCAAATATTCGATGAAAACATGTAGGTTGAAGGGTAATTCGAATGAAATGGTTGCAAATGACTCAGTGATGGGTTGGGAAGTTGGGTAGTATTCACTGGTTTGTTAGGCTTCAGAAGCCTACTAGGAAAAACCTTAGGCACAGATTACTTAGGTTCCAACTTATTTTATGACTTGGTAGGTCAGTCACTACTGCCTTGACCTGTCACTTGGGAGACCGAGATTCGTTCCCGTTGTGAGTCAGAAATTTATTTCTGTGAAACACATATCTCACGGTGAAGGGGTAATTTGAATGACATGGTAGCGACTGATTTGCTGATGGGTCGGGAAGTTGGGTAAAATTTGCTGGTATGTTAGGCTTCAGAAACTTGCCCAGGAAAAGCCTCATGTAGGGAGTACTTAGGTTCCAACTTTTTTTATGACCTTGTTAGGTCAATTGGTACCATCTTGGCCTGTCACTCGGTAGACCGAAGTTCATTTCCATTGTGAGTCAGAAATTTATTTAAGTGAAACACCTGCTCATGTGTTCATTATTTCAATATATATATATTTTTATGTTTTCCTGGCGATTTAGTTTGAAATATTCTCTGAGACAGGTAGCAACAATTTAAGGTAATTTAGCCTTGTGATTCTGACTTCGTAGGTCCAGGAAAACGTAAAAAGAGGAAAACAAAGGGGAATTTCATATGAGCTTAAGACTCTTGTTACTGAGGGAAATATTACGTAAAACATGTGGGCAAATTTAAAGGAGTGTATTTACATAAATGACATTAGTACGGGAAAGAGGAATGCAAGTAGATTATTGATCCTGAAGGGGATTCCTACAGGATGAATGAAACTGGGGGATTCAGACACAGTCCAAGAAGCTTCCACGAAATAGGGTCCTCTGAAATGAGAGATATGCACATTATACGCCAGTAATGAAAATAGACAAAAGAATAATGAATTCGAAGCTGCACTGAGGGTGCCAAAGGGCTTCCACGATATATTAATGATAGCTTGGCACTGCCGACACTGAAGAGCACGGACATTTGACAAGAGATTCGGTGATTACTGGCTCACAATTTAAGTATATATTACGAGACAAAAGCGTGACTGAATGCAGGTCTTCCAGGGCACATTACCGTAAGACAGGTTCCAGCATAGAAAAGGGGTCCGTGGATGACTTGCGATTTCCGAGGGCGAGTTTCTTCATGTGTTTTGATGCGGGGGCTTCACGTAAAAGGGCAATGCGTGGGAATTTCACGAAGGGTTGGGCAATGGCATGTGGGCATCCGGTAGGTCAACGGTGGAGCGAACACGTGGCTTGCGGTCGAAGGGCACGAGGAGAAAGTATACTTTGAAAAGGGCCACGTGGTTAGCTAAGAACACTGCCAAGGGCAGGTGGCTTGGTCCTTACTCCCGCCAGTCCAGCGCACGTGTGAGGCCGGACCTCGGTTTTGTTTCTGCTTTTATCTCCTCCTATGGGGCCGGGGGCACTTCCAGCATATGGGGTCGAATCATCTCCAGCTGATGCCCACAGGGGGAGTTGTGCCTGTAAGAAAACGACCAGACAGAAATCACTTTTGCCTCGGAGAAAGATCTGCTTAAAGGGAGTGGCCTTAATCCTTTTAAACCCTTGTATTCTGACCGTGCGAAGTCTTGATAGGCAGATGTGTCTATCGATCGAGCAGCTTGCAGTAAATGAAAACAACAGAACAAACAACAACAAAAAAATGGGGAGGTAATTTGCTAGTGAGTTCTTGCTAATCATAATACCTCCCCATATTAGATGATGCACACACCTTCCTCGGGTGTGTACATCGATATGCAAGAATGAGCGGCAAATGCTTTACGTTACTCTACATTCTGCCTTGCAATGAGCTTTACTACTAAGGGATTTATGAAACTGTGACATTACTTTTAATAACACATTGGGACAAATTTCTTTAACAGGACGCAAGGTGATTTAAACACTTGCAAAAGAGTAATTACTTTAGATTTGATTACCCATTGATAACTTTATAAGGTGACTCGAACAATGTTAATTAATTAGGATTATAAGACCAAGTATATGAGGCTATGGCAAACAAATGAAAAGAAAGGTTATTGTTCAAGAATTAAAATACATGGTTACTTAATTTTAGATAAAATGCATGCGGTTAGTACAGTCTGCCTTGAAGAGGCTGTATAAATGAAAAGTGTTTATTTTTGTAAATGACATCCCCTTTACGCGATATTGTAATGACTATACATATTCGCCTTGGTAATTGCTTAGCTAATAGTCCAACGCTAGCTGATGGCCGACCCGCACACGGGATTTTGACAGTCGTATGCGGGCGAGAGTATTCGCGAGCTTTAATTCGCTAACCTTAAACTATGCTAATTTTATGCGTCCACTGCCCACTTGAGTACTCAATGTTATGACAGGGCGGGCAGACAAAAGATGCCGGGTCTAGGACAAACAGAGTTCTTAGAAGGAAGGGAGGGGGGAAAAAGGAATAATAATAACAAAAGGAAAATTAACAAGATGTTACGAATGGAAACGTGACCGCATATGAAAGGCGGGACACGTCTCTCGGAGCTTACGAAAGGGGTATTTAAATCACAAGGGCAAGAGTCTATGACTCGTGATTCTTTAAAAAGAAAGATAAATAAATAACTAAAAGAGAGCAAATGATATTGGCAGAAGAGCTAAGGGAAAAAGAGTGAGGGTTTTATTGTGTTTGGCGGGAATTTATTGTCCATCACCTATAAATTACGGCCCGGACTATCACTTCAGTCCCAGGGCGAGAAAAGTGCACCCGAAGGGCGCGACTCCTTCAGGAAGAGCTGACACGCACGCCCGGTGCCAAGGTATGGGTGCAAGGGCGTGCCACTTCTCACTCTGTTATTCTCAAGGATTTATACATTGTGTGGGGAATGGTATTCCGTACTTAATTGCCTCTTGTGGTGATAATTTAAGGAAAGATTAATAGAGGATGATAAGAGATAGAAGTTCCTGAGGAACGGAAGAAGATAGCGGAGGGTCTGACATCCCCTTCTGGATTAGAGGTGCCAAGA
The DNA here is from genome assembly GCF_040412425.1 of Macrobrachium rosenbergii. Lineage (NCBI taxonomy): Eukaryota > Metazoa > Arthropoda > Malacostraca > Decapoda > Palaemonidae > Macrobrachium > Macrobrachium rosenbergii. The sequence goes on along the minus strand of NC_089749.1, from coordinate 43,613,867 downwards.
CCTTCGAAAAATGAAATGGTGGCACAGGTGCCAGGGGAGCTCTGGAGCTCTTTGTAAACTACCTGGAAATTCCCACGCCTGTGGTAATTTCGCCTCGAACCTTTCTTAAGGGGACAGTCGTCCTCGGCCGGGGAAGCGGAGGGCCCGAGACCAGAGGGCGGCACGGAGTGCCACCTGGGCCTGCTGCTGCGACAGCTGACGCAGGAGTTTTCCGTGCTGGTTCTACCATGATCCGTCGCGGCTCTTGTAGTTCATCGGCCAAGTGAGATATGGCAGAATCCTGACTTGCAATTGCGTTGGCGACGGACTGAGGCAGAGAGGAGGCGGTCGGGGGCGGCGTGAGCGGCTCGCAGGTAACGATGACCAGCTCAGGCACGGGTTGCGAGGCTGCACCTGCAGGTGAGCTTCCGCGGTGGTCGAGAGGAACCGTCTCTCTTACCGAGGCTGGTAGCGGTGCCAGGCCGGGGGAAGAGAGGGGGTCCTGAGTTGGATCCTGTGAATGGAGATCGGAGTAGTGCTCTGGCGCTGGCACTAGGGCAGAGTCAGGCACTATCAGAGGTTTCTTGGGCTCGTCGGTCAGGACGGACAAAGCTTGGCACTGCTCGGGGCATGCAAGTGGCACCGGCAGGAATTTGGCATCTCCGGAAGGGAGATCTGATTGGGGCCCTGGCACTGGCACTGAGGCAGGGCCGGGCACTGGAATGGGATCGGGAACCGATCGAGGGGGCCACTGTACCTCGTACTCAGGTGGCACTGGTAGGGACAGCACGTCCTCCTGGTACCCAGGGGGCGCCAGTCTTGACTGAGGGAGAAGCGGGGGAGGATTACTCGCGCCTGCGAATGATTCGGGGAATGTGGACCCCTAGATTGTCGTGATTTCTGTGGGGACTGAAAGTCCTGTCCCAGGATAACGTCATAGCCTCCGGGGAGATGGCTTGCTACTGCAAGATTGCAAATTTTGGATTGGTGAGGTCTTGTGACTCGCAATTGGACCGTAGGGAGTATCATTTTAAACTGATTTATTCCCTCGATCGTGACAAGTTTTCGTCTATTGACGATAGCTCCATAGGGAACTCTGTCCCTTCGTATGAGGGAGATTTGCGCGCCTGAGTCCTCAAATGCAGTGACTCGGCACGCAGGGTGGCTACCTCGTGGAGGAGTCACGTATACGGGCCCCTCGTCAGGAGGGCCTAATGACTTGGGATCTGTGATGGCCAAGGCGACGGTGGGAGTATTTGATTTATTATTGCTTGGGCATTTCGCCCATGTGGGAGAGTGGCCATAAACCTTGCACGCCGTGCAAAAGGTCTGGCTGAAGTCTTTCCGCGCTGCCCCTGTGGAGGGCGCAGGCGAGTTATTTGTCGGTTTTCCGGGAGAGAGAGGAGCCGGTTTCTTGCTCCAGCACTGTTCAGAGGAATGCCCCATTTTCTTGCAATAATGGCAAGTTAGGGGCTTGCCCGAGTTCCCATTTTTGTGGGAATTTGATCCTCTGAGGAGGGACGGGGGATTTATCTTCTGCCCCATGGATCCTTCTTGAGGGTGGTGAGTTTCCCACATGTCTGCTATTCGGCAACACTCGGTGAGTGTTGCTGGGGCTTTTTCCACTATATGAGTGGCGAGGGCAGGAGGGGCGTAGCGCAGGAAATGCTTGAACTTAAACCGCTCGAGTACCTTGCCGGTGCTTATGGCTCCTTCGGAATCGAGCCATTTTGTTAATGCCCGCTCCGAATGGTACGCCCAATCGGACCAAGTCTGGCCTGCTTCTCTGGGCTGCTCTCTCCAACGTCTCCTCCACCGCTTGGGGGTAATCTCGTACGCCTTCGTAACTGCTTGGCGTACGGCTTCCCAGTTTCCCCTATCTTCTGCTGAAAGGGCGTGGTAGGCAACGAGGGCCTTTCCACCCAGGAATTTAGTGAGAACAAGGGAGAGTTCCGCGGGGGAGAGATCACAGCACTCCAGGACTCGTTCGGCCCTTTCAAGCCATACTTCGGGTTCGGACTCTGTCCATTTTGGCATGAACGAGTGAGCTTGGCTGAGGGCACTCATTCCCGCTGCAGGGGGCGGGAGGGTGGCGTGCTGTCGTTCTAGCACCTGGAGCTCATGGGCTCGTTGTCGCTCTCGATCTTCCCATTCTCGTTCCTCTCTTCTCTCTTGAGCAATTCTTTTTCTCTCTCTCTCCTCACGTTCTTTTTCTTTCTCCGCCTCTTGGGCAATTCTTTCTCTCTCTCTCTCTCTTCACGTTCTCTCTCTCTCTCTCCGCACGTTCTCTCTCTCTCCGCCTTGGCATCGTCCACTCGCTCTTGAACCCATTCTCTCAGATCTTGCCCTGATAGTCCCATGTCCTTCCCAGCGGACATGTAGAATTTGAAATCCTCGTTTTGTTGGGCTCTGGTATTAGCCATCTTGAAATAATGGTTATATGGTAGGTCTGAAAAGACTCAGGTTGTCTGAAAAGACTCAATTGCAGGAATCTGAAACACTCAATTGTTCAGACTGCAGGAGAATGGATCTGTCTGAATAAGACAGTTGATTAGTAAGTCTGAGGAGACTTTGTTAAAATTTAATATGTCTCGGAAAGACGGGGTTGTTCGTGGCGAACGAATTTTAATATGCGTCTCGGAAAACGTAGTTGGATTTTGTCACACTCGGACTTGGCCGGCTGTAGCATGAAGTTAAGGAGTTGTTCTAACGAACTAGAATGATCAGTCTCGTAAGGGCTTAGATGTGTGTGAAATACACTAATATAATGTCTTAAAAGGACTTAACTTTGGGTTCCTGCAGGAATGAGAAATTCTCGCCACGTGCGACGTAGAATTTTAGGAGTCTCTGAGGACTTGGAATTTGGAGAAATTCTCGCCACGTGCGACGTAGAATTTTAGGAGTCTCTGAGGACTTGGAATTTGTTAGGAGTCTCTTAGGACTCGGAATTTGGTTGAGAAATTCTCGCCTCGTGCGACGTAGAATTTTAGGACGAGTCTCTGAGGACTTGGAAATACAATTCGTCCCTTAGGACTTAGACATTACTAACGGGAAAAACCCAAAGAAAAATGTTTGCTGAGAAATGAATGGGAAAAAATGCTACACACCCGGGCATGGGCTGGGGTTGGGGGGCTGCAGGACGTCTGACCAACACCGGAGTTATTTTTAGATTCTGTGTGAATGGGCCCGTCTATTTATAGACCGTCTGGGGTTCCAGGGAATTTCCCAGTCGTCTGAGAGGATAACAGTAAAAATGACCTAGTAATTTTCCCTATAAGCAGAGTTTAAATTTCGCTTTCCTAACACCTAACTTGAATTTTAACTACACTGAGAGAATTTCAGCAATGCAAGCTGACTTCGTCTTGTCCCACGGGGGAATTTATTCGCGCCTAAATAACAGTTCGCTAATCTAAAATGTGAAGTAAAATTTATCACAGAGGAATTTCTTTCGCACTGTTCCTCGAAGCAAAGATATGGCAAAGATTTTAACACAGAGGAATTTCGCACTATTCCTCGAAGCAAAGGATGATTAGCACTGGTTATTTCCTAACTACCTATCCTGAAAGGCATGCATTAACGAATCTAATACGGCAGTTCTTTTCTCTCAGTGAATACATGCGTCCCTATTTCTAATTCCTAGGAACAGTCACGATTGTAAAAAGGTTTTGCTAAGATAAACACATTACTTACGTGGAATTTCCGGATCTGTGCTGGTTTTACACAAAAGGTTCGTAATTGTCTCGTACCCAGCTTAGCTTTGCTAATAGCTGATCTGGCAAGTTGCAAATGCACTAAAGCAACACTAGGGGAACTGCAACTGCAAAACGAGATCTATGGCCAGGTCGCCATTTTTACGTTTTTCCTGGCGATTTAGTTTGAAATATTCTCTGTGAGACAGGTAGCAACAATTTAAGGTAATTTAGCCTTGTGATTCTGACTTCGTGGGTCCAGGAAAATGTAAAAAGAGGAAAACAAAGGGGAATTTCATATGAGCTTAAGACTCTTGTTACTGAGGGAAATATTACGTAAAACATGTGGGCAAATTTAAAGGAGTGTATTTACATAAATGACATTAGTACGGGAAAGAGGAATGCAAGTAGATTATTGATCCTGAAGGGATTCCTACAGGATGAATGAAACTGGGGATTCCAGACACAGTCCAAGAAGCTTCCACGAAATAGGGTCCTCTGAAATGAGAGATATGCACATTATACGCCAGTAATGAAAATAGACAAAAGAATAATGAATTCGAAGCTGCACTGAGGGTGCCAAAGGGCTTCCACGATATATTAATGATAGCTTGGCACTGCCGACACTCGAAGAGCACGGACATTTGACAAGAGATTCGGTGATTACTGGCTCACAATTTAAGTAAATATTACGAGACAAAAGCGTGACTGAATGCAGGTCTTCCAGGGCACATTACCGTAAGACAGGTTCCAGCGCGTAGAAAAGGGTCCGTGGATGACTTGCGATTTCTGAGGGCGAGTTTCTTCACGTGTTAGGATGCGGGGGCTTCACGTAAAAGGTCAATGCATGGGAATTTCACGAAGGGTTGGGCAATGGCATGTGGGCATCCGGTAGGTCAACGGTGGAGCGAGCACGTGGCTTGCGGTCGAAGGGCACGAGGAGAAAGTATACTTTGAAAAGGGCCACGTGGTTAGCTAAGGGCACTGCCAAGGGCAGGTGGCTTGGTCCTTACTCCCGCCAGTCCAGCGCACGTGTGAGGCCGGACCTCAGTTTGGTTTCTGCTTTTATCTCCTCCTATGGGGCCGGGGGCACTTCCAGCATATGGGGTTGAATCATCTCCAGCTGATGCCCGCAGGGGGAGTTGTGCCTGTAAGAAAACGACCAGACAGAAATCACTTTTGCCTCGAAGAAAGATCTGCTTAAAGGGAGTGGCCTTAATCCTTTTAAACCCTTGTATTCTGACCGTGCGAAGTCTTGATAGACAGATGTGTCTATCGATCGAGCAGCTTGCAGTAAATGAAAACAACAGAACAAACAACAACAAAAAAATGGGGAGGCAATTTGCTAGCGAGTTCTTGCTAATCATAATATATATATATATATATATATATATATATATATATATATATATATATATATATATATATATATATATATATATATATACATATATATGTGTATATATAATATATATATATATACACATGTACATATCAGTGTTTATCTATATGTGTGTGTGTACATGTTTATGGTATGCTGACGGGATGATGGAATTGCTTTAGTCAGACTCTGAAATTTTGGGAGCTCTTTGGAAGACTCGATAGAAGAGCATTTTAAAAGTCATCATAACTTGAGCGTATTTCAAAGTGAAACCCAATTTATCTAAGTTTAATGACATTTATGATCCACTTAGCTTCCTTGTCCAATGAAAACAAGAACATTCAGTGTACCTGCTTAATATTTTTGACGGGATAGCAATCAAAGAACTTGGTGTCCTGCAAGAGAGTCTTGGCTCTATGTTTCTCAAGAGCGAGTCCAGTGAGAGGGGCAGCCTAACGACCCTTTCTAGCCCACGCCCGGAGAAGGCAAGAAAAAGGAACAGGAAGGAAAGTTACAAAAGTAAGAAGGAACAGAAACAGGAAGAGAGTTCCAAAGCTTTGCAGTGGAAGGTGATAAAACCAGAGCTGTGTATTCCTTGGATGATTGCAGGTTTTCAGAAACAGCAATGCTTAACATTTGTTGATGTTGTATCTTTGTTTATTTGTTTTTCACCCTGTTCTACTATACCTCTCTTTGTTCCGTTTACTCGTTGGATATGGTTCACTTCATAGAATTTTATTTTGTAAATAATAATAATAATAATAATAATAATAATAAAACATGACCTTGAGTTTTTGTCACATTTAATGAATAATAATGATAATAATTATGAGCAAAGCGCTTGCAATTATGGCTTACTAATCATATCTTTAATTCCATTTTCGACTGGGCTTTTAGAGTAAATTGCTCATTAAGACAACCCGGTCTGAGCCGTAATTATGTGTATGTGAGCAAAATTCCACCTGATTTTATTTTCCGATAACATTCTTTATCATAGTCATATTTTTACTCTGCGACGTATTTCAGACTTTCGTCATTCATATTAGTTTAGTTATCTCTAGAGAAAACTCTGCATGTATTTAAAAGACTTGATTTATTATTATTATTATTATTATTATTATTATTATTATTATTATTATTATTTGAAGGGAGCAGACCCTCTTTTAAACAGGTCTTATTAAAAAGGATGGCTGTATTATGCGAATTTATCTTATATAGTGTCTTTTCTATCTTCCTTATGATTCGCTCTTCGGACTCAGCGATGTTAGTCACCAACTGGCCGATATTCATGTTAGAAAAGGATAGTGTGTGGAATGCGGGAAGTCTTTTATTAAAATATCCAATCAGAAATCCTTCGTCGTCTGGATTCAGGTTCTATTTCAGGTAACTGGCGCTGACGAAGGTATCGTCGATGTAGCGCACGTACATCGTTGGTTGGTGTATGTCTTCGAATACCCTTTGCTCCACAGTGCACCAAAAAGGCCCCTTTCTCCAACCATCGTGGCCATATGTACACCCAGATCGACGGGGTGGCGATGGGTTCTCCCCTTGGAGTCCTCTTCGCCAATTTCTATATGGGCACTGTGGAGCAAAGGGTATTCGAAGACATACACCAACCAACGATGTACGTACGCTACATCGACGATACCGTCGTCAGCGCCAATTACCTGAAATAGAACCTGAATCCAGACGACGAAGGATTTCTGATTGGATATTATTTTTAATAAAAGACTTCCCTCATTCCACACACTATCCTTTTCTAACATGAATATCGGCCAGTTGCTGACTAACATCGCTGAGCCCGAAAAGCGAATCATAAGGAAGATAGACAAGACACTATATAAGATAAATTCGCATAATACAGCCATCCTTTTTAATAAGACATATTATTATTATTATATTATTATTATTATTATTATTATTATTATTATTATTATTATTATTATTATTATTATTATTATTATTATCGTAACCTCTGCCAAGGAATAGGATTTCTTGTTTTAGTTCAGTTTGTCAATCTGTCAGTTTGATAAGATAATGTGACAATAATTAGCAGATTTTTAAGACATTACTTCAAGATTCATCACGATTCATGGGGCGCATAAGGATGAAGGACCAGTCTCTTGCTTTAGCTGGTCCTCTGGTATAGTGGTTATGTCGTGGCATGCCACTCAGATGTCGCAGGTTCGCGTCTCCACCAGGGCGATGAAAAATAACTGGCTCTGTATCATGATCAGTTACTGCTGCAGGTTGGGGGGTTGGTTTGCGGTGGGAGGTTGAAATCAACATTCTTTGGAAGCTTGAATTTCAAGCCAATGGCCCCTGTGTGCTTGTCCTATGTGAATAGGTTTCATTTACTGAAATAATAATAATAATAATAATAATAATAATAATAATAATAATAATAATAATAATAGTAATAGTTTATTGTTACTGGCACTGATGTGTATTTAACGAAACGGAGCTTCCTGCTATTTGTGAAAGAAAGTGTGAGTGACGCATTCCACGTGGACAACCGTGTGAAGCACGCCCTAGTATTCATGAGAGAAAGCGCAAGTGGCACAGAGCATCTAGTCAACTAAGTTAATTGCACTGGAAGAGGTTTGCAATGTCTTGCTGCCTTTCCGCTAGTTGTTAATAAAATTTGTTTTATGGCTGGAAAAGTTTACACACACGTATGGGACGTTCTGAAAGCCATTGAATAAGATGGCAGCCCGTGATAAAAACGAAAGAGAGAATCACGATGAAAGAAGTTGAATACGATATGAATAAAGCTTAGGACACGGAGAAAGAGAAGGCAAATTAAATAAATTGATAAAATACGTAAGTTGCCAAAAAGACCAATAATGGTATTATCATTGAAATTGTAGTTTTTGAAAATGACAAGTGAGGGAAAGGATAAAGTTGAAATGAAAATGACTCAACTTAATGAAGGGCAATAATGATTTAGGGGGAAATGATGACGAAGATAAATAGAAATAATAAATGCTAATTGCCATAATTATCCCATTTTAAGAAAATGGAATATCTGTTCCTTTATCTTCATGGATAAAGAATCTTCTCGGTCAGGAACGAAAATCCGTGGCAACATTCGTTAGTTTTTATAAATTAGATTTTGAATGTATCACTTCAGTGCTTAGAAATATGGCGTCGAAGGACTCGTTTTCTGTAAAAGTGTAGGATGCGGGCAATGGGGAAGTTCGGGGCCTGGAAGGATTCTTTCACGAGTTGATTAACGCAATGCCGCTCGCACCATCCTTCAAGAACTCGCGTGATTCTCAACATTGGTTTTTAGGATGAAATTGCTGACCACAGCGGTGGTCGCGGAAAGACCAGCGGTGTGGCTAACTTGTTATTAATGTCATCAGACCTTCCCCACCCCTCTACACGTCACTCATTCGTCCTTCGTTCACGAGTGGGTAATACGCAAAAGTTAGCCTCATAACCCACCTGGTCTGATTCATCGGAACTGGATTCTTTGTTTGCTCATGAAAACCACAAGACTTAACCTTGTGTAAGTTTTAATATCGTCTTCACTGGGTCCAAAATAATAATTATTAAACCCTTCTGTTTACTTGTGATTTATCTACTTTGTTCAATCAGATTGATGTAACTTCATGCTTCCCAGTAGATGAAAAATGTAGAATGATTTTGATAGCGAGGTTGTCCACTCCTGTTCACAGAGTGTTATCGGATGAAAAATATTAGAAAAATATAGTCAGTCACTCATAAGCTTAAAAAACGCGTTACATCAACCGTTTATAACCATTGCAGTTAGAATACCATACATAGAAAATACAGTGACATTCAAGTGGAAAATAATATAAATTCAGCGGGGAAAAAAGAGACTTAAAACATTATTCGTCCTGTTGCAAAATCTTCAAAAAATTAAAAAGGTATTGGATCTGCCGAGATAAAATTGAAGGGGAAAAACGAGAAGGCCACACATCAAAGACTCCCCTCAGCCTTTGAGGAACAAAATGAGGAAAGAAAGTAAAGAATAAAAATAGACGAGAAAAATCCTACAAAAAATTGTTTATTAATCCTCTCGCTTCGACGTCCTAATTATGCTCTGATAAACAGTGCAGCGGGAGCTGGCTGGAGCTCTCGAAAATGGAGCTTTTGGGAAAGAGGCCCAGGCTCCATCCCGTACCCTACCGGGATTCAAGAAAATGCCCCCTGGCTCTCATTCTCTTGTCAGTACAGGTAACAAATTTGATGGATTAAAAGGCAGGCGATTAAAAGCTGTTGATGGTTTTCAGAGGAAATGCGTCAAAGCGGTACTTACACACTTACATGAATATTTATCACTGGTACGCGCGTGACTTTTCATGTTCACAAATAGGAAGCCACAAATATTTTTTTTTTAATATCGAATTCACTATATCATGGGAATAACTGACACCCATAGAGAATTATGCTATAACTGACAACTGCATCTGCCCCGGCCAGGATCGTGGTCGGAGCAGATGCACTTATCAGTTATAATTCCTTATGGGTGTAAGTTATTCCTAAGGTATACTGAACTTGATATTAATCGATATTTGATAGCTTTGAGGAATGTCGTTATGGACATAGTTTAGGGGATAGTGAGGATTTGCCATATTTTTGGGTATTCAGATCATTTCCTTCTTCTCGGTATATCCTGGGATGTTTGAACAAAACCAGTATTTAAATCCAAAAATGTTTATTATAATTTCGAAAGGAACAGTAACCCTTGTTTACATTTTCTTTTTACAGAATAACAATTTACGAAACGTTAGGCTAGCCAGAACAACGATAGCTCAGGGAAAAATAGGCTAAAGTGTCAGTATCTCTTTCCAGTATCTTGGTGAGAAATGGAAAACTTGGAAGTATAATGAAAAAAGAACTGAGATTCAGGTGGCCTTTTAATTCATTGTCTCATCCGTGGCTTGTGCCATTGCTGCTGTACCCTCACCATCTATATGTCGTGGGCCGAATTCATTTGGGTGATGCATCAACTTAGTAAGAATGTATGCACATTATAAATAATAATAAAAATAATAATAATAATAATAATAATAATAATATTAAAAGGATGGCTGTATTATGCGAATTTATCTTATATAGTGTCTTTTCTATCTTCCTTATGATTCGCTTTTCAGGCTCAGCGATGTTAGTCAGTAACTGGCCGATATTCATGTTGGAAAAGGATATTGCGCGGAATATGGGAAGTCTTTTATTAAAATATCCAATCAGAAATCGTTCGTCTGGGTTCAGGTTCTATTCTAGGTACCGTCGACATGTTTCGACCAGGTCGTTGGTCATCCTCGAGACGTGGTTGCAGAAGGTCTAAAGAAACGAGGTGCTCGGGTTGGTATTTGTAGGGGGTCTTGATCGGTGCTGAATTATGATTGGCTGCCCGGGCATGTACCCTCGGGCGGAGCCTACTCCCTATAAATACCAACCCGAGCACCTCGTTTCTTCAGACCTTCTGCAACCATGTCCAGAGGATGACCAACGAGTTGGTCGAAACATGTCGACAGGTACCTAGAATAGAACCTGAACCCAGACGAACGATTCCTGATTGGATATTTTAATAAAAGACTTCCCATATTCCGCACACTATCCTTTTCCAACATGAATATCGGCCAGTTACTGACTAACATCGCTGAGCCTGAAAAGCGAATCATAAGGAAGATAGAAAAGACACTATATAAGATAAATTCGCATAATACAGCCATCCTTTTTAATAAGACCTCTTTAAAAGAGGGTCTACTCCCTTCAAATAATAATAATAATAATAATAATAATAATAATAACAATAACAGTGCAACGGTTTAAAGCAAGAACAGCAAACAGTTTCTGACTATTGCTGCATGGCGCATGCGCGGAGGTTGGTAGCCCTGCTCCTTCCTGGATAACATTTTGATCTGTGCGTCACCCTGTACAATCTGTTAAGAGTGCATCAGTGTGATGTTTTCTTTATGAATTTTGTAGTTGTGGGAGTTAGGAACTAAGTACACAGATGTGAAAAGACGAGGGTCCAAGCGTTAGAATTTCGGTGTTTTGCTCAGGATAGTGTGTGTGTTTTTTTTCCATGGATGCAAGTAAGCAAGGATTACAGAGAAGGAGATGACGGCACGATATTCCAGGTTGGTCTTTTGGTGATAAATTGGACTTTTGGCAATCGCTGAGAGCCTTTTTTTAATATGGATACCGAAGGCATATGTTTTTTTTTGCTTGGCCAAAGAATATTTTTTTGATGCAGCCAAAGTAGCGATATATATATATATATATATATATATATATATATATATATATATATATATATATATATATATATATATATATATATATATATATTGATCATCTGAATAAGCCGTTTATTTTTATTATATATATGTGTGTATATATATATATATATATATATATATATATATATATATATATATATATATATATGCATATATATATATATATATATATATATATATATATATATATACATACATACACGTTGATCATCAGAATAAGCCGTTTATTTTTAGGTCACGGAATGCCCTCTTTTACTTTAGACTGAAATACTCAAGGTCTTTAGACTTTGGACATTCTAGTACACCTGGACTCCACCCGAATAGGTCTGTCCCACGCGGGCCCGGGGCAAGGAGACCAAAGTTTCCCTTCGACGGGAAGTTAAGAATTCGATTACATCTCGTGATGGACGTCAAACCGAGTTACACTTCCTGAAGTAATATCCCGCGGGGGATGGAGAGGACGACGTTGAAAAGAGAAATAAACTATTGGACGAGTCCCAAGGGATTGTCGGGAAGTTTGAAGGTCCTTGCACATTTTTTTTTATTTTTATTCATTTATTTAGATTAATACGGTTATATCACGTACTGCACAGGCAGATTTAAGGCTTGTCTAATATTCGCCATTTAAACTGCTTCGTTGCGTCATGCCAGCAGGTGGATGAGTGTTGCAAAGGAATACCAGACGTTGTCGGCACATAGCCCTTGATCATCTGTAGAGCAGGGCGTGGGACTAGCAACCTCATCCCAAAACCCCAGCTAATAAGGCGTGAGCGCAACACAACATGGAGCACCGTATTTATAAATGAACATGTAAAGGAAAAAAGAACAAGCACATATAGAGAGGTAGCGGCCTTATTTCCTTCCTGTCTGACTTGCCTTTGGCAAATTGTTTTCCGGATCGCTTCATGGAATACGGTTGCATGTCGTTCAATTCACGCCCGCAAGACGAAGCAGGAATAAGAAATAAGAACAGGCCTGCGCCTGCGGCAGTCAAATGGAGAAGAATAGACCATTATGCTGTTACAGCCAATTCAAAGGTATGTGCGCGAAAAACGGTCCATTTCTCCTGTTTGAGAACATATTGCTCTTTGGCGTTTGAAAATATGCCGCTTGGTATCGTTTTAGAGTGTGCCTGGAAGAGTTTGCGATATGAATGTTAAAGATCTTGTTTTTGTTCTTGTACTTGGATCTCAGGATATTGGCCATATCGTAAGAGAGAGAGAGAGAGAGAGAGAGAGAGAGAGAGAGAGAGAGAGAGAGAGAGAGAGAGAGAGAGAGGCAAGCTCATGCAAGGAGTGTATTTTGCAGCGTCACGTCATGTACCTAGCGTGATCTTTGTTTTACATTATCTCATTAACTCTACAAGGAATTACTGGCAGTTTTGACCGGTAATTGTTGCTATCAGAAAGTTATGAAAGCGCAAATTACAGTAATTTTCGTAAGCTAACTGACAGTATTGGAAGATAGCCAAATACTGTGTATTTAGTTAGATGTTCTTGATGTATCAAAAATGTGTTCCTCAAAGAAATCATAGGGGAGATTGCTTTGGAAATTTAAAATGCTATTTAACATCTGCTTTTTAACTTCCTGTAATTTGTGAAAGAGAGACTAAGGCATTTTTAAGCATGATGATTGTTAAGGTACAGACGCTGACGCGTTTCTCATTCTTTTTTTGCACACGCACACAAAAACACACAAACAAACACGCACACAGGATCAACGTACTGGTGTAGAATCATCTTTGTAGTTGTTTTATGTTAATGTTTCTTAGTTTTCTGCACGTGGGCTTTTCCTTGTTTCAACAGTACTACTTTTTCTCTTGTTTGTTCTCTGCTTCTCGGCATAATCCTTTGTTGTTGATGAGCCTTCTGCATCTGTTTTCATCTCTAACGCTGCTTGTTTCAGCAGTGAGAGCAGGAAAAATGAGGCTGTGACACATTTTTTCCATTGGAGAGAGCGTTTTATAGATATGTATATACATACACGCATACAGACATACATATATATAAATGTGTGTGTAATAAATATATATATATATATATATATATATATATATATATATATATATATATATATATGTGTGTGTGTGTGTGTGTGTGTGTGTGTTTGTGTGTGTATATATACACATACATACATACATACATATATATATATATATATATATATATATATATATATATATATATATATATATATATATATATATATATATATATATATATATATATATATATAAATAGATAGATAGTTGCCCAGAAATACACTCGATGAGAATTAATGTGATTTGCATCATTATTAACACTGCAGTATCACCGGGAACCCCTTTCAGCTTTGTAATTGTTATGGGGAACCAAAGGATTCCGGTAGGGGAAGGAATCCTTTTCGTTGGCGGACAACTGAAGAAGGGAGAGAAGTGAAAGAGACAAGTAAAAGGCCCGGATCCGGATATCTGATAGAGAATTGGCATGTGCCCCCTGCATCTTTATGATGAATATGGTCAGTTTTTTTGTTGAGTATTTTTCTGTGGTTGCAAGGCGTTTGTAAGATGTTGAGGAAAGTTGTTGATGATCTTCCATAACAATGGTAAAAAATTAAAAACTTCGTAAGGACAGTGGCAAACTACAAAGGAAGGATCCCTCGTACTGAAAAAGTTAAGTGTACCTTAGTTTTACCAGACCACTGAGGTGATTAACAGCTCTCCTAGGGCTGGCCCGAAGGATTAGACTTATTTTACGTGGCTAAGAACCAATTGGTTACTTAGCAATGGGACCTACAGCTTATTGTGGAATCCGAACCACATTATAGCGAGAAATGAATTTCTATCACCAGAAATAAATTCCTCTAACTCTTCGTCAGCCAGGCCGGGGGAATTGAACTCTGGCCCATCGAGTGACAGTCTTAAGCTCAACCGACTCAGCCAACGAAGGGCTAAAACATCAGAGTATATAGGAAGAGTTTTTGCAACGTTGATACACGCATAAATAATTTAAATTTTGGGAGGACAGTGTCAAAATATAAAAGAATTAAAATATTTCGGAAAGTGTACTGATTTTAGCAAGGGTTGGGGCTGTAGCTGCCAAGGCTTTAGAGGTTCGTATCTATTACTTCCAAATCTTGAATTTTCTTTTCGATTCAGTCCATAACTTTCGAAGGGATGTATGTGCATCGATATGTAAATGCCTTATAGTTAAATAAGGTACGGCTCAAGTGGCACATTCATCAGTATTTTTTTAGCCTGATTATTCGCTGTGCTTGTTAAATATAGTTCAGGATGTGAGTTCAAATTCCGCGTTTGTCAAGAAACCTTTGGTAGTAAATAAAAAACAAGTCGTGGCTTGATCATAAGTAAAGATAAATCTCTGTCAAGCTAAAAAATGAAAGCTGTTTTGAGATTTCCAACTAGATCTGAAGAACTCTGAAACCATCATCATCAGACTAGCAAAACTTGCTTAAGTCGAAGCACGATAAGCGTAAAGGAAAGCTGCCTTGAATACAATTAAAGTGCCGTACAGGTAACCGTATACAGGTAGAAGGGCCAATTAAGGTGGCTCTTAGAACCCCCTTGTATTTGTATCGCACCACTCTCGCCTTATATTTGATCCGAGACGTTTTAATTAGAACTGGAAAGGGTCTCCAAGGCACTGGATTCCCTCAGGACCCCATTCGTTTGTTTGCCTTCTTTATTTTTGAGAGGACATTCGTGTTTGTTCTTTGAGATACTTCTATTATGGAAAGAGTCTTTCAAGCACTGGAATCTCTCTGGATCCCATTCCTTTGTCTGCTGTTGGTCTTGTTTGCATTGTGCTAATTAAATTTTGTTTATGAGGCGCTGGCTTTATGCTAATAACTATATTAATACTGGAACGAACCATATTCATTTCAGCGCAAGATTATCGTTTTGTGCGTATTTCCCTCTCCGAAAGTATGCTTTTTTTTATCGATACCGTAGCGAGGTAATTCTAGAGCGTATGGAAGTCTTGCCACACAATGCCATGAAATTACCAATTGTGGGCAATTTTGCGTGAAATTTCAAGGAAATAGCGACTATAAAACTTGGACGAATGTCTCACGTTTTAGTGGTGATCCAGATAGTCCTTTATGAAGTTTCGTGGAATGTCGTCTGAAATTTTAGCGGTAACAATAATACAGTTTTACACGGAATTTCAAGTGAATGAAGACGTGACAGCCCAAGGTACACCTTGTGCCCAGAGTAAAGCCTGTGGCAGAGTGGGTTTGCTAGTTCATATGCTTCTTCACATCCACCTATTCCTATGCTAGGGGTCGGTTGCCTTGATGCTTCTGCTCCAACTATTGTTATCGAAAGCAGCTTCCTCCGCTAAACCCTGCCTCTCCAAATCCTCCTTCACTTTATCACTCCATCTAATCCGACTTTGTGCCCAGCGGTATTATTTAGCCTAGGCCATTTCATATTCCTCAGACAAGAGTTATACGTCTCTCTCAGTCACACACAACATCAAAGTATATAATATTAACTTTTTTCAATAACGTTTCTCACTGTGACACAGCCGCATCTACGACAATGCACAATTTTATACAGCTCAAAATCATTGTGCGCTTGAGTAAATGGAAATCTTCTGTAACTATAACAGAAAGGGCTTCCGTCATGCATATGCCCTGGAACCCAACACGAACATATCTCTGGGTTTAAGGCAATGGTGCGCAATACTCTACGTTATTATGTAATCAGGCTACACATGCATCACCGATATGGAATTGAAATTGTATGAAAGCGGCATGCGTCGTAATGTTCTGCGTTGTTCCGCGTTGCTTTTATATTTTAAATCATTATATAAAGTTTCTGACCTTGAAATACAGAATAGCACGAGTAGATGTCATCCAGCTTAGAAGTAGCTGTTTGATATTCGTGGGCATTTAACTCAAGACCTTGGGCCAGACAATACCTTGGGTGTTGACTTTATCTTTACTGTTGCACAGGCAGTGAAAGTAGGGTAAGTATATCCTGTCGCAATGGTAATATGAATCCCGCTACACAAGAAGTTTCGAGGAAATATCGACCCTGAACTAGGATGGAACTTGTTATACACGAACTTCCCAGAATATGGACGACAAAGGAAAAGTTTGACACGAAATCTCGAAAGATTTCGGTCATTTCAAGAAACGACGTTGCTTTGCGCCGCTGAACGCTACCCTGATTCATGTCCGAGTGAAATTTTTTTTATAAATACCGTTATGGTATAATTATGTTTATAATTATTTTTAGTTCGTGCTATATATAATCAATGTAACCGACACGACAGTATTTACCCATATAATACTTTAGGTGTATCATTTGCTTTGACGTGACTCTTCTGGGCTCTGTTTTTCTCTTTTCTTTGAATAATAATTATAATAATAATGATTATAATAATTATCATTACCATTATCTTTTTTGTTATTAATAATAATAATAATAATAATAATAATAATAATAATAATAATAATAATAGGAGTGTTAGTGGAAAAGTGATAATGTATAGTTCCTTATATTATTTGCGGGAGATCCTCTTTGTTGGAGGCAGAAAGAAGAAAGACCTGTTTCGTGTCGCTTCCATCTGATAACGACATTTCCTCTCTCTTTCTCCCTTCCAGTGCGACAGTGGCATAGGCGTGGACGCCTTCTTCCACGCCATTTATACGCTGAGTGCCAGAATAGTGATCTTGCTTGGGGCAGCGTGCCCTGAAGTCACCGAAAGCTTGGCCGCCGTTGTTCCCTACTGGAACATCGTCCAGGTAAGTCGAAGGAACGTCTTCCATTTGGATTTGTCTGTTGAGGGTTCAGCACACCTGGCAGTAGTTCTTGAGTTTAACTATTACCAAGACGTGGGGTCTAGGAAAGCAAAGACTTGGTCGAAATGGTGAAAGATATAGCAGTGTAGGTGATAGTCAGATCGTGAGGTGCTGTGCAGCATTATTCCTCTTCTTATATTTTTAATTGTTTTTTTAAAGATATTTTTATGTATTTACTCAGTTCTTGGCTGTTTTGTTTGTTTTTGGGTACTGCTCTGTGGGAGTGCTGTTGAACTTATTGAAACTTTGCATAAATATGAATTCATTTTAGTTGATGATAAAATCCAAAATTTTCCTAAATATGTTGAGAGCATTATCCAGTATTCTCGAGCGCACATCTAATTTGAAAATATTTAGACAAACAAGTGTGGATGCGTCTCTCAATGTGTAAATGCCTATAGAAATAAGTAACAGTGGCTGGATGGATTTCCTAAAAAAACGAAGATTTCTCTTGTTTACCAGTGTTAGAGCATTCTTTGTATCCTATTTTTTTTTATTATTATTTTATGCCGTTTTATTTGTACAAGCTTAGTCGATTCTGGCACTGAATGACTTAAAGTAGTTGTTAGGGAGAATGCAATTGTAAACAGCAGTGCATTTGACGATTGACAGTCAGTCTGAGCTAAGCAGCAAGGTCATTCTGATGATCAGAGGTAGGACGTAGGCTTTGTTATGTTTTTCTTTAATGAAGGATTCTTCTACATATCTAACGTATACATGCAGTATTTATGAAATTTTAAATCGTTACGGCATTGTAGTGATGTCACTGGCATAGAAATATCCGGTTTGCAATATATAATATTGAAGAAATAGATTTAACTTTTCAATCAACCTTCGTAGAGCAAAATACCCTTAAATGGGGAAGAGAAGGAATTTAAGGTTTTCCTAGGTAAATTTTTGATAATGGACCCGTGCAGAGATTTAATGGTATGGTATCTTGTGAAGTCGGTTGATTAATAAATAAATATAGCATTTTTGGGTGACAAGTTTCTTCCAACACACTTTGAGTATTGCACATGCGTGGCCGTCAACAGGATCTTGCTTGTTACAAACTTTATGGACGAACTGGAAACTCGGAATTTCAACTTTTCCTTATTGAATTTTTTTACGACAACTTTCATGGCTGGAATAGGATGTGCTTTTCATCTCTGCTAAAAGTGCCTTTTATTTGCAAAGATTGACAATTTTGAAGGAAGTCGCGTCATAAATTGTCTCTTGATAACATTACCGCATTAGATATTTATACTTTTAGGTTATATACTTAACTATCTGTTTATCTATCTATCTTCTCAACTTAATCCTTGGTCGGAGTCGCCAATTCTAGTGAGCCCCTTTCAGCCGTTTCTGTCTCGACTGGCTCATTTCTTAATAGTTTTTGGAAGATTATTCTGGCCTGGGACCGGTATTGGGTCGGGCTGCCTTTCCTCCCAGTGGCGAGCTTGCATATACACAGTATATATATAATATTATATATATGTTTATAAAATGTATGTGTGTATATGTATGTATTTGTATAATATATATATATATATATATATATATATATATATATATATATATATATATATATATGTATTGTACATATTTTTGTGTATGAATAAAGATATACACGTGTATATATACGTTTATGAACACAAATATATACAAATGGTTCAGAGGATAAGGTTTGCACATGTACTTTGCAGGCATAGGCAGGAAATGTTTGTTGTCTATAGGAATAATTAGTGACGCAAGAGTTGGGTTGTGGCTTTACAGATTCCTCTGAATACAAAAAAAGTGTTGAAGTGTCAATATTTAGTTATTATGAATGGACTGAGTAATGGCGAATAACGTAAAGTTATGGGAATATAGTAAAAACTTGTCATTATTGCATTTATGAATCAGAATGCCCTGAGAGGCGGTATGTATGATTCATAAGTATTTGACCGAGACGGTAACTTAGATTTGTTGGGTCGATAAGATGCAGTTGTATTAGAATTAAAAGGCTGAGGATACAGAAACTGTTTAGAATTAAAGGGCCCTATGTCAAGGATATGCGAGAGTGGTTAGCAGTTGGGAGAGGGGAGCGGTACATTACCTGTGATTGAGATCGACCTGAAGCTCCTCTGTAAGGGTAAGAAGCAGCTATGAGCTTATGAAAGTGTTTTCTTCATGGGGTTCATCTAGACAGAATCGTACAAGCCACGATAGTTCCGCTTATCTTTGCAGATGCCTTCTCTAGGGTGAAACTGGTGTTGCGTATTGCTACAAATATTTGATTAATCATTGTTCAGTTGATTTATGGAGACTGCACACGTGTCAGTGCAGGAATTACTCTTATAGGGAGGAAATAGGAAGATTTGTAGGAAAAAACGCTAAAGGGGTCGAATGTTCGGGGTTAATTTTATTATGTCGTGCAAGCTTGTGTGTGTGTGTGTGTGTGTGACAGGGGGACGGAGACAGTCAGACGGAAGTAAAGTATGAGAAAGAGAGAGAGAGAGAGAGAGAGAGAGGAGAGGAGGAAGGAAGGGGGCCGGGGCGGGGGACAATCCCACTGCCTTTCTATTTCCCAGGAAATTGCATGCTTTTGGGACGCCGAGGAAATGCTCGCAACTTGCTTACGGGATATCGCTTCCCAATCAATCGATGCTTGAGAAATTTCGTTCCGAGCGAGGTTTTTCCTTCTTCCATTTCTGTTTCCATTCAGGGCTTTTATTTTCGGGGACCTTTTTCAAATCGCGCATTCCATTCGAAGGGCTAAATGAAAACATGACGTGATTTTCGGGTCACCCGAACGTTGCTCGTTGATTGGACCAAGAATAGATCCGTCACCTGCTCTTATGAAGTGGTTGTCAGAATAGTGTTGGGTTGCGGGGGGCGTCGGGGGGAGGCGTGGATGGTGGTGTACGGATGGAGAAGTGCGTGAATAGAAGAATGAAGAATGTGGCAACATTTTAGCTCGTGGAAAATAGATGAATGTGGCAGTGACTGTTCTCTTGTTTTACCATGTAGCTGTGGGGAAAACGATTTATTGGGTGTGCACACGAACATTTTGCATATATATGCATATATATAAATTATATATATATATATATATATATATATATATATATATATATATATATATATATATATATATATATATATACTATATGTATATATTCATATATATATATATATATATATATATATATATATATATATATATATATATATATATATATATATATATATATATATATACACACATTATATATATATGTATGTATATATTAAGGAAACCTGAATTCGACAGGCATATGTACGGCAGAATCGGTATTAGTGTAAACCTCTCTTAAGAGCAGGACGCTAGCCTAGCTTCACTGAGAAGCCGTTGCTGCCAATCGTTCGTTGGTTTCAGTCCACTTGGTGATGGATCGCTTATCACTTAAAATTCCCCTTCGGTGTTTATTCCGAGGTTGAGTGAATTTCGTATTACGACATTTGTAGCCTAATGTTTCCGTTTGTGTGTGTGG
>NC_089749.1:43578238-43590738 GCF_040412425.1 Macrobrachium rosenbergii | reverse complement strand
GTATCAGTATCTTACGAATCCCTTTGATAAGTGATTTCATGATCTGAATGTAAATGCTCTTGATATAGTAGAATAGGGGAAACCTCTCTGCCTTAATAAATTGAAATGAATTCAGAGTTGTATGAAGTAAATGGCATCCGATAATTACTAGAGCTCATTAAAAGTCACTTAGGATGAGGAACAGTTGACATAATTAAAAACTGGAAGAGTTCTTGCCCGTCCCCTGCTGCGTCTCGGTTATTTGGCACGAGAAGAGGAGATGATATTTTTGTACAGTTCTTAATGATCTCTTTTTATTGTTTTGTTGTTTCTTTTCTTTTTATGATACGTACCTGGCGAAGGAACTGATGTTTCAAGAGATTCATTATCTCATTGACAGCAGCCGGTGGAGTTTAGTCATTTGCCAAAGAAATTCTTGTTTGTCGGGTGGTTGAATATTCTAGGAGGCCTAGTATCGTTTAATTGTGGAGTTTAGTATTTACTAGGTAGAGTTTTTTTGGGCCTGGTTTGTATGCTTTAGGAAAATAATAAGGACATGTAAGTGCACTGTAAAATGAATCTTTATTGTACACTAGTATCGAAGAATGGATGCTATTTGTGCTGGTGTAAAACTTCTTATTTAAATGCGTTTAATTTTGATTAGTGTTTGTTGGCGCGAAAAGAGCCACATATTCTACCTCTCTCTTCTGCCGTCTATCATTTATTTCCTCTGTCTTGCTCCGTCCGTTCTGTACTTGTACAGCATTTCCTCACTCATTCCTACATTTGCCGACAGCAGTCGCTTTCCATATTGTCTATTAAAAATAAGATTACAATAAGTGCTCTTGCCTTGCTAAAACTTGTCAATAAATAAAAATTGTGTTTTTAAGGTACTGTGCGTGTTGCCTTAGAACTCCGGGTGATTTGAATAACAATTTACGTCGTCAATCCAAATTGAAGTTTTGAGCAGCTACTTAGTCTGTCCATCGGTCATTGCAGTTCTGTTTTAGTTTACGCGCTAATATCATATCAAACTCGCAGTCAGCTTATCTCAAAAAGGTTTTAAGGGTACTAGTATCAGCAGGGCAAATATTTATTTGTGTTGGCATGACCAATATATTTGATTAGTCAGGGATATTAAAATCGCATTTCTGTAGGCATAGCCATCTTGAAAGCCACAAATGGTGTGTATTGTCGCATTTGCTTCTCCAAATAGATTTCGTGCATTCTGCATTGAGCAGTCATTCATATACGCATTTGCGCAAGTAATAAGTCAAGACAGTTTTTAGATGAATTCGTAGAATGAGCTCTTATGTTTAAAAGAAATGTTACAAATTTTGTAACTCAGTAGCTTTCATGTTACAGATCCGTCTCTACTCTAACACTATTATCAATGGCTTTCCTTCGATTTTATTAAGGAAAGCTTTTCTAGAAAATAGCATGGAATATATTTGTACTAAAACAGTAGATATGTAGGTTAAACGCAGTTCCAACTCTGTATCTTAAGCATCTTTGTAAGAATTATATTCCTCTTTTTTGTTGATTATTCGTTGTGCAGTTGGCGTTTGTTATGCTGAAGTCGAGGCAATTCGTCATTCTAGACCAAATTTCTAGTATTAATGCAGTTTGCTCATTTCTTATGATCTTATGATTTCCTTTGAGTTCTCTGTTGAGTGCAACGTTTTCAGGCTCCACTGAGTTTGGACTACAAACTCCACAGAAAGGTACTAGAAAGTTTATTAAAGTTAACTATAAACATTTCACGTACCTAAAACCCCCGGGAAGGAAATACACTAGAATGCTAGTTTGTGTTGTGTGTGTGTGTATGTGACTGGATATACGTGGTTCGAACGTTGCATTATAAATAAGCACGTTGGGAGGGAGGCTGATTTTTTAAATGTAATCGAGAAAAGTGAAAATGGGGAAAGCCATATTGACCCTAGTCCATTAAGTGATCAAGTCATCGAGACATCAGGATGTTTTGCAAAAGAAAGATATGATGTGATCGAACCATTAAAATCATCATGGAGAGTGTTTGAATTGCATTGATTTATAGTGATTTATGATCTCTACTGCGGAAGTGAGGTCTGAAGGGGAGTTATTAATCAAGTGGCATGTTTTGTTAATATGATGAATACCTTTTTCTGTCTGGTTAAATCGACGAAAGGGGAGGGAAGAAATGTGGACAAGTTCGTGAGATACAAGAAGCGTTGACTGAAGATATCGAAACTCGTAATTAGACCGGATTAATTTTTGATATTTTCGAGATAAAAAGAAGAGTCACTTGGTTTTGAAAGGCTTGTTAGATTAAGGGAGATGCTATTGTTTGCGTATGTAACGGATAGCTAAAAGAAGTGATCTCACATTATCTGAAGGCAAATAGTAAATACAATGGTAGAACTATTCCAAGGGTGAACCACATGCGAGAAGATCACAAGAAAAGTAAAAGAAATTCTTTTTAAATTTCAAGAGCTGAAGTGCATGAATCAATCAGAGTTTATCTTAAATGAAAATGGGAAGATTCAAATTGCTGAAATCAGAAGATTCGGGTAATAAATTCATAAAGTTTGGAGTCGCATGCAGTGTATACATTTGTTGTCTACAAAAAGAATAACGAGTAATTTGGATTTTACCGTAAACATTTTCAGCAGTAGGCTGATGGATAGATCGACAAAGTGCGTGTTTGGGAGAAAAGTGCAATCATGAAATGCTACTGGAGGATTGTGGAAGCTAAAAGCACGAAACAAGAGTGAACGGTCAATAACTTGAAGAAAAAATATGATTAGTAATTGAGGTCTAAAAAATGACGGAAGCTGCGCAGTGCAAGAAAGTAATGTTCAGTTCACTCTGTTCGAGGGGTTTATGGGAATAAAAGGCCAACAAATTCTATGTATGAAAACAAGACGAGGAAGGTTCAAGACCCACCGAAGGGGCAACAGCAGCATATAAAGAAAGGACAGCTGTTATATGGGAAACATGAAACCGTGATCAAGATCAGTTGTTCCAGTAAGAACTGTTAATTGACATTGTAGTTGGTTGAATATGACTCTGAGTGCCATCTTGTTCTTTTGTATTTCTCCATCTTCGAGAGTGGTTTTACCTAATTGGGGACTGGATATTGAACAGGCGAACACACCAAAGGCCTCTGAATCATGTTCGTTGCTTTAGGATATGGCCAGAACAGCCATTTCATCCTCCTGATTGCCCCGCCAAGGGTTGATGCCGTCAATGCGCCTCACGTGTTGCACTGTAGGCATTGCTAAAGGGTGGTTTTTAGTGTTTCTTCGGCCCTTAGCTGAACCCACTCTTTAACGCTTTGCGTTACCTCCATTCCCGCTTCCTGTATTCAGCCTCAGCGTTTAACCGCTAACTTTGAGTTCTTAGTGCAGCTGTGGGGGCTTTCTCCCAGCTCCACCTTTAGAACCTTGTGCTGCTTCTACTTTATTTATTGGATCTTTTGACCTTGCTGTCCAACCACTTCAGCCCCCCTCTTTTCACTATCTGAAGCGCTAAATGGTTGAAAGTGCCCTGTGTAAATTTCATGAAATCAAATCAAATCCTTCTAACAGGCAAGTTTTATGAAAACCTTGGGAAGCTGTGCTCGATAGACCCATTCATTCATTCATTCATTCATTCATTCATTCTTTTAATCAAATGAATGGTTCAGGAGAGTCACCAGGAACTAGCGAGAGTCATACTCCGTACCTTTGATTAATAATAAGGTCCCATCCTGGTTGTGTGGCAGCCATAATATGTTACACTTAATTTCTGACTAGTGGAGTCCAAACAAATTTAAATTTTAGGAAGAGAAGAGACCTCTTAGATATGAGAGAGAGAGAGAGAGAGAGAGAGAGAGAGAGAGAGAGAGAGAGAGAGAGAGAGAGAGAGAGAGAGCTTGAAATCGATATATCGACAACGAATGTACTCCTCCTGAGTGAGAACTTATCGGCCTTTCTTAGAAAAAAACCTTCCTTAATGAAAAAGAAAAGAAATGCCCTTGATCTCTCGGTCTGCTCTTTTTTTTTTTCGTTGGGGGTTGGGGGTGGAGTTGTGACCTTTAGCCAATTTCATTACCATATTAATATATTCAGCGTGATAACGAGGGCACCGAGGAATAGAGGTAACATTTTTTCCTTCCTTATAAGGATGAAAGAAGGCCAGGGATGAAAAACCGGGTTAAAGGAGGAGGTGAGGTGAAAGGAGGTGAAGTGTAGGAGTGAGATACAGTGAGGATAGATGAAGGTGATGATGATGATGATGATGATGATGATAGTGTTAATGGCGGTGATGATGATGATGACGGTGATATCATGAGGACTGTTCATGCGGATGAATATAATGTTTATGTTAATGATGATTTTGATGTGATGATTTTGTTGAGAGTGCTAATGATGGTGATGATCGTGATATGATAAGTATTATTCATGCCGACGTTGGTTATAAGGATGATGCTGATGTGATGAACGTTATTAATGCCGGGTTGATCACGATTTAATGATGATGATCACCAGGTCAATATCAGTACTCTCAAATCACATCACCACCGTAGCCATCAATAATATTTTAACATGTCGGGATCGTCGTCATCATCATCATTAAATCATGATGATGATGATGATGATGGTGATGATGATGATCCCGATATGTTAAAATTGGTGGCTACGGTGGTGATGTGATTTGATAAGCATTGGTATTGGCCTAGTGATCTTTATGATGACAGTTACGTTTAAATGAGGGAGATATACGTTGGAGATGAATGACTTCGATGTAATTGTAGATGATAATTTTGACAGATGAGAAAAAATGTACATCCATTTTAAGGAAATATGCTGAGGGTGATGATGTTGGTAATGATGATGATGAAAGTGACGAAGTAGAATATAATTGTGAACAAGACACTCGTTTCCTTTCTTTCCTCAGTATTATCACTATCATTGTGTCCCAAAAAGCTGTTAGATTAAGGAGAAAAAACAGGAAATGCTTAATGCATTATTGGGTCTCCCCCACTGCACGACAAAGTGTGATGTCAGTGTATGTCAGGTTGTTTGATATGTTTTCGGGCTTGATATCTTTCCTAATCAGCTAACTTCGACCAAGTTGGATGAAAGTTTTCTTGTCATGTCTGACTGGTTGTTTGTTTTGAGGCTTTGTAACCTTTAGCCATCCCCCAACTTCGACCAAGTCAGATGAAAATGATTAACTTGAGTCTGATTTCAGTTATTCAATCATGTCGAATTGTTTTGATGTATGTTTTGAGGTTTGATAACCGTTCCTCCTCCCCCAACGGCGACCATTTAGGATGAGAGTGATTTACTTATGTTAGATGTATTGTTTGTTGTAAGAGTTGATAACATTCCTTCCTCCTCGCAACTATAACAAAGCTGGAAAAATTACTTCATTCTTGTCTAAGTCACTCATGGCCGATTCTTTAATTGTTTGTTTCGAGGTTTGATAACCTTTTCCGTGGCCCCTAATTACGACCACATAGGAAGGAAGTTATGTACTCATAACTGGTTGGTTGTTTGTTCTGAGGTTTGATATCCTCCCAGCCACAACAGATTCGAATGTAAGTTATTCTCTCATAACTGACTGGTTGATTGTTATAATGCCTCATAACCTTTCTCTATCCCGTAGCTTCGACAAAATCAGATGAAACTTATTCACTCATGTTAGATGTTAGAAGGGTTTTTGCTTTGAGGCTTGATAACCTTTCCCTCCCCCTAACTGAGATGGAGTCGGATGAAGCTTATTCACTCGTGACACAATATTCGGTCGTTTGTTGCAAGGCTTGAGAACCTTTCCCGTCTTCCCAATTTCAACGAAATAAGATGAAAGAAGGAAGTTATTCAGTCGTGTCTATATCCGATTTGTCAGCGTTATGCTTTCCTTCGAGAGGTGCCCTGTCTTACAGGCTGCTTATACAAGCAAGACCATTTGCACCTATACAGCTGTTTTAATCTATCATGAAAGTAAATGCTATCCAGATCTGTTCTGAGGCTGATGTATTTGATAATGTCAAGTATTTGAAACTTTCGGGAATCAGAAGCTTTCTTGGAACAGAAGGGCAAGATTTTTTCCCCAGTTAAGAAGAGAAGTTTGATAAGCGGTCTCCTTGCTGTGACCAACCTTCAGATGAGCATCTAAGCTCGTCTTGGTCTCTTTGCCATCGAAAAATCATGACAAAATGTATTGTTTGTATGTGCAGTGTATGCTCAAATACGAATTTCTTAAAGATGACACAAAATCACTCTCTGAGTGACAGAGTGGAAGACTTAAAGGAGGGAAGAAGGGAAAATGATTTACAGTGGACAATGAAAGAGCAGACTCACTTGCTTTTTTATGCTCAATAACAGGCCCTTATGAGAGCGATAATAATAGACTATAATTAACCTTGCCATCTTTGCAGCATATCATGTTAATAGTTATATAATGTTTATTGAATTTTTTTTTCTTGCAGCATATAATTTTTTCGACTTTGATGACCTATGCTATTGTGACGTTCATAAATGATGTAAAAAGATGATGCCGAATGAAAATTATTAAATTGAAACAAATTATGAAAATCATTTCACGTTTTAGTTCAAGCCGTAGTGTTTTGATCACTGATGTTTATCGACATGTGAACTTGATGAGGTAGCCATTGATGGGCAACTCAGATCCTGTGTTCTGAATTAATTTCAGTTAGACATTAGTTATACGTTGACGACATTATAAATTTCAAACTGGGAACTGGGACCCACTCGCGGCTTCTATTTAGTAAATAAGTGGCCAGTGCTGCTTTTAAAATTGATATGATGAGGATGTCATACGGACATAGAAACGAGCGACATCAATTTCACCTTTCTCTTGCGAAGGAAAGGAAAATAGGAATAAAACCCAAACCACCTACTACCGCCCACAGGCCAATGGATCAGTAAACAACAAGTCAGCAGTATTTGTAGACAGCTTATCTCGGCTGTTCACTTGAGGTAAAACAAAAGAAAATGATGAGCTCGGTCGCGAAGTAGTTCGTCTCACAGATGAATCTGTTACATATTTGTGCAATTGAATTTACAGTTGCGTCAGTGTAGCCAACGCTCAGCTGCTTGAGTTTTATATCTGGAGATGCGTGCAAATGTCTGCCAGCATGACAGGAACTGAGGAGGAAGCATTTTCCTTTGCACAGATTGGAAATCTTTATTTTCATTCGTATTGTGTCAGTGTTTTAGCGTTGTTTAGCTGTAGAAGAGGTTTGTCGAATTCCCGTAACTTATATTCTTTTATTAATTCTTCGAAGAAGTTAGACGTCAGTGAAACAAGAATCGTTGTGCGCGAAGTCTTCTGTAAGATTTTCCTTTGAGAGCCGAAGCGCCTTTTGCCTGATGTTAATCACAAAAGTTAAAGCTTGTTAAAGTTTCATCAGTTTACCTTGTTAAAAAGTTCAGAAAGGAACAAACTGTAATGAAATAGTTATACGAGTTAGAGTCGGGGCTGGGTTTAGATTAGGAAGGATTTAAGCCAGCACTGGCTCTGGCAGACCGTTAAAAAGTAATGGAAGAGCTGGTGTGGACCTCTGGACCCGGCCAAATAACCGAGACGTATGAATTTAGTGGTTGCCAGATCATTCAATCAATAATCATCGGATTGTATGGCTCGGTGAGAAACTGTAGCATTTTCGTCATGTCTTCAGAGAATGGGTTTCTCGGGATATTCCGTTTTTTTTTCCACATCTTGCTCGGCTAGATTAGGGCATTTTGGGATATATACCCCACCGGCAGTGTAAAGAATGTCAGGAATCCTAGTTGCTTGAAAGTACGATTTACGACCTTCAGACTCTCTTTCGGAGTAATCTAACAAAAACACGTATCCATAAAAGTGCGAAGAATTCGAGAAGCAAGAGGGCATTTTGGTTATTACAATTACATGGGTATCTGGTAAAAAGACACCAGTAGATTTTCTCTCTCTCTCTCTCTCTCTCTCTCTCTCTCTCTCTCTCTCTCTCTCTCTCTCTCTCTTTATATATATATATATATATATATATATATATATATATATATATATTTTTATATATTTATTTGTATATATATATATATATATATATATATATATATATATATATATATATATTTATATATATGTATATATATATTATATATATATATATATATATATATATATATATATATATATATATATATATATATATATATATATATATATATATATATATATGAATGATTTTTCCTGTAATATATATTTGTGTCTGATATATGTGTATATGTGTATATTCTCTCTCTCTCTCTCTCTCTCTCTCTCTCTCTCTCTCTCTCTCTCTCTCTCTCTCTCAGTAAGCCTCCAATGAAGAGCTTGAAAGATAAGCCTTGGTGAAGTCATTAAAAGGGAAAAAGCTCGATTTCTGAACTCCGAACTTCCCGAAAGTTTCTCAACTAAGTTCATCTCCGATAACTGAACAACGATTCTTCTTCGGAAACGAGATGGCTGGTGGTTTTAGAATAGAGAGTCTTTTCTCGGATTTCTGATTTTAAGCGGCCTTGGGTCCATAATGAGGCACAGAAGTGAATGAAGTGAGCGCTTTTTATTTTTTAAAGTTTTGGCTTGAGAAGAATATTGAATTGACAGGGATATCGAATTTCCTGTTCGACTTTTAGCGAATAACAGTGGACGCAGTGAACGGAATACAAGTATACCTTAAGGCGACGATCGATCAACCTCTTGAAGGATGGGGCTTCACATGTAAGTGTAGAGCAATATGGAAAAAAAAAAAAATTGTGAAAAAAATTATTTATTTCATTGTTTTTTATACCCTTTTCCAAAAGAATCCAAAAGATTAAGTGTTTCTTTTGCCTTGAATGAGCGAATTATCATAATAATTTTATTTATTACAGTGTTTCTTTTTTCTAAGTCTTGGTTAACTTGAAAATCGTGCTTGGTGAATCACATTCGATTTTTTGTCTGATGAGATGTCTCGAATTCCACAAGGATCAGTTGACTGATCAGGACGAAACCAAAACAGATTATATATTTCTGTTGTTCAGCTAATTCACCCACATCCTGAAAAAAAGATATTTAATGATCCATTAAACTAAGAAGGAACGACCCTTTACTCTTCTTCAATTACATTTTCTTGGAGGAAACCACGCAGATGATTATCAAGAAGGGCCCGCTGCTTCACTCGGTGCACGGCGCACAAGACTGAGAATACTTGAGAATAGCAGTAACTTGATTAATAATGCAAAAGTTGGAGGTGGGCTGGTCAACCCCTCCACTGAATATCTTAGGGAAGGACCGTCAGTGTTCCACGTTACAGGTATTTTCTTCACGGTGATAATTTTTTCCCCTTGGTATAAGTCTACTCTCATTCATTTTCTTGTATCTGTATGTCATGAAATATGCATGGAATATTTATGTACATATGTTTAATAATGACATCTGCAATACTTAAATACTCGTATTCGGGCCAACGTGTCTGTGTTGTGACAAGTACAGTTACGGTCAAGCATTCCGGCACAGTTCGTGGAGAGATAAGGATAGGGAGACAATTGGCAACTCCACAAAGTATAGGCTAATGCCCCGGTGTATAGTAAACTCGAGGCTGTTGGCAACGCTGCCTTGAAGCAAAAGTCGCTGAACAATCAAAGTATGTTTGTCAAATGAGGGTAATGTTCTTTTAGTAAATTTTTCTGAGCGTAACACATACTACACTAAAATGTGAAACACCATACTCTCATAATTAAAGCAAAAGGAACCTTTCTATCGTGACGTGGCTATACTTTTTTCGCCTCTCTCTCTCTCTCTGCATTACTTTTTTTGGAATAAGTCTGTTCCTTTCTTCCTTTGCTCGGTTAACCCCTTTTGCTAAGCCGTTCCAATGACAGGCAGTTCTTAGTACTATCGAATCAGTTTCTTTGGTTATTCCATTGTCGTAATTAAGACCAGTATCAAATTG
Source organism: Macrobrachium rosenbergii (assembly GCF_040412425.1). Classification (NCBI taxonomy): domain Eukaryota; kingdom Metazoa; phylum Arthropoda; class Malacostraca; order Decapoda; family Palaemonidae; genus Macrobrachium; species Macrobrachium rosenbergii. Next base: position 43,580,813 of record NC_089749.1, on the reverse strand, counting down.
AGGGAAGTGATCTTTGCGATGATAAGATAATACATAGCTGATGGAATACCATTTCTGACGATCTAGTTCCTGCCTTCATTTACGACAGGAATACATCACTATTGTCATGCGAGTATATTTCTGGTTGTCAGAGGCTTTGAGGGTGAATTGCAAATCTTGAGCAGCCAATTCGTAATTGTGACATTTACATCGCGTTGCGTTACTGCTATTACATAATACTGTAAGAAAGGCAGGTCCATTCCCGTTATTCTTCACATTTTCTTGATTATAATATCCTTTCCATTAAAAGTTTTCCTAAAGACCTCAGGTAGTAAATTGATAAAATGTACTTATTACTTCTTGACCCAAAAGAAGTACATTGCATGTTAAAAGTCAGTGCAATAAAGTAAATTAACAAATTTTATTTTTCATTCCTGACACAGCGTCATATACATAGCCATTTATATATATATATATATATATATATATATATGTATATATATACAGTATATATATATATATATATATATATATATAGTATATATATATATATATATATATATATATATATATATATAAATATATATATATGTACATATATATATATATATATATATATATATATATATATATATATATATATATATATATATATATATATATACATACATATACACACAGTATATAATTCCAGTCCGAAGATAGAACTCGGATCCAAACGACGCCAGAAACGGACATCTGTTATAGTCTTTTTTTGGAACCCATAACGTGAAATCGTACACAAGAGAACAACGGGTGCGGAACTATTCTACACCATTATCTAGCAGTCTTCCCCTTCACTCTATCCATTCTTCATACTGTTTGTTCCCTTTTCCTTTTTATTATATCGAAACGACCAATGTCCTTATTTATCCCCATCTCTACCTCTTTCTTTGTCTCCATAAATAGAAGGCATTCTACTTCTGCGTATGCTGTCTTAGGTTCTTATGTATTAAAAAAATTTGGGGGTTCATGCAAACGAGCTCACGCTATAACTAAATCATAAGTTTCTTCTATGGCTTTTTGAAAAGTTACATTAATTTCTTGTACGTGATTTTGATGTCAGTGCTGCTGGGAGGTAAATTGGGAGAAAAAGGAGTGATTTGAAGTAAGCAGTGAGCCTTTATTCTCTTTTCCAATACGGTTTTGTGTATACAAAACAACTTCTAAAGATTCTCCATTAAATCAGTTTCCTTCTAAATCACAAAGCTGAGAGCTCTACGGGAATGTATTTGTAACTAAAAATTTCTTCGTTGGACGGGTCGATATCGTTCTCGGATAGCACTTTGCTGGGCCTGCGTTCGATTCTCCGACCGGCCAATGAAGAATTAGAGGAAATTATTTCTGGAGATAGAAATTCATTTCTCGGTATAATGTGGTTCGGATTCCACAATAACCTGTAGATCCCGTTGCTAGGTAACCAATTGGTTCTTAGCCACGTAAAATAAGTCTAATCCTTCGGGCCAGCCCTAGGAGAGCTGTTAATCAGCTCAGTGGTCTGGTTAAACTAAGGTATACTAAACTTAACTTGCAACTAAAAACTAAGATTCTTCCAAAACCAAGACATATCCTATGATTTCAAAAGTATATTTAATATATGGCAACTAAAATATAAGTACGTTGCTTAGACACTTTTCCTCTTCCTGGACTCTTAAATTTCTCCAAAGTTATATTGTCACATGCCTTTGTCGTTTCATTTGCTTGGCTGTCTTTCTGTGGCCAACATTCTTCAGTCCTTATTATTTCTTCACTAATCTGAATATTCTAAATAAGTTCCTATTAAATGCTCGTGTGAAGGTGTGTTCCTTACTACAGGTAATAATGGAATGGAATATGTAATTGTGTTTGCTCTAATACTATCAGTTGGGGTGTTTGAAGTTTATAACTTCTTAGTGGACAGGTTATGTCAGTTGTCACATTCATTTGCCTTGTTTTAATACCCCCAAAAATTCCACATATGGCAAAAATGTTGTACAGGAACATCATTTCTTGAGCCGTGTTTTGTTAAGTGGGTATTAATAGGCCAAAATACAGTAAGCCATGCTAACAGCCATATGAAAAAAATCCTTAATACAAAATGGAGGTCAAGACGCTGATGGTGTTCAATATGATCACCATATTCTTTGGAAGCTTGAATTTCAAGTTAATGGGCCCTGTGGGCTTCTTCCATAAGAATGGGGTTGATCTTTTCAATAATAATAATAATAATAATAATAATAATAATAATAATAATAATAATAATAATAATAATAATATGAAAGTAAAAATTTTTAGATGTACGGCACAGTATCAAGCTAATTTATATTTTTATAGATGGTAACAAAAATTTCACAAATTTTAATTAAAGAACCCTCCTACCCCTATGGGTGGTTGTGTTCAGCTAGGTATACCACGCACCTACAGCACGAGAGTTGCCAGATAGTCTGGTGTTACCGCTGTACATTATTAGACATCGTAATTGATGTAAACTTAATATTACTACTATTATATTATGTAATAACTTACATACTTTTTAAACAGATTTAAGTAAAATACCTTATTATAATCTGCTTAATCA
>NC_089749.1:43558238-43573238 GCF_040412425.1 Macrobrachium rosenbergii | reverse complement strand
TGCTTCTGACGGCGTCTTGAATCGTTTCGCTGTAAATAAAGGCAGGGCGTTATTAATAGGAAACATTGATTAAATTGTCACTGTCGCAGTGCTTCTCCATTATTATCGGGCCTCAGGTTCAGAAGGGCATTGAACGTCTCTTGGGACAGACATTGCCGTCTTTGCTGGGATGTATTATGCTCTACCATGAACATATGCTATCCGACATTTTATGAAGTATCTATTCGGTATCTTCTGTCATAGTCTTTATTTACTGGAAAATATTTTGAAATTAAGATAACAGCAAAGTATAGCCCAGCTTCAATTTCGTCAGCTTGAGTTGTCCGCGAATGATATAAAATCCATACACTTTGAATTTAGGCTGCTTTTCCCAATTTAGCTGTTCTCTAACTTTGTCTGTCTGTCTGTCTGTCTGTCTCTTCCTCTATCTCACCATCTCAGTCCCTGCTGTAGATATCAGAACTGGGAGAAGAAACAATTTGAATGGGATGGGTGCGTTTCCTTGAAAATACAAAATAACCTATGCTAAGCCAAGCAGTGAATCACGTGTCTGGATATTGGTCAACTTTTGGGGGTCAGTTTAAGGGTCGCAGCTGGAAGAGAGAGAGAGAGAGAGAGAGAGAGAGAGAGAGAGAGAGAGGTAAAATGGCAGTCGAGAGTGATCAGTGATCCTCCAGAATGTATTCCATCGTAGCATAATTAAAAAGAAATCCTCATAGAGGCAGTCCTCGCCCCACTGTTAAGGGAAATACTTATTCATTGTTTTATCTGTTAGCTTCCTTAACCTGGTGCCTTCATGTATTCAGTCCAGAGTTGATTCAATCTGAACTGCATCATTATGTGCTAGTCAATTCTGAGACATTTTGACTGGAATTAGCGTTTAGTGATCATGTTTTGAATTCTCTATTTTGTTTTCACCTTCGTTAACTTAAATTGGATTTCTGTTTATCAAACTTCCACTTGTTTAAATGATCTCTTTATTTATTTATTTGTTTTTTTTAGCTGGCATTCTTCCATGGGGTAAACTAAACTTAGATTTAACATATTTCAATTAATTAATTTTAGGTTCTGTTTGTTCACTGATACAGTTTTCCACTCTTATTTTTCCCGGAACTTCTTTCCTGCGTGTTCCTCTTTCGTTACAGGTTTTGTGGATTCATTTTGCATTGTCGCCAATTGTTTGATCCATTCATATGCTTTTTAGTCTTGCAGAAGTCCTTGCATATGGTGGGGCTTTTCCTCCTTGTTTTCCCTCTCTCGTTTATTGCGAAGTTGTTTTCCTCCTTCCCTTAACGACGTTATTTTCCCACTTTTGTTATTTCGACGTTGTGTAAATCTGGATGTGTGCTTTCTACATTCGGCTGTAAATTGTTGTTGTGATCTGTCTGCAGTCTCTGTTTATTTGGACGCCGCTTTCTCCTCCCTTTAACCGATTCCTTCCACATTTATTTCACCAGTAGTTAGCATTGCCCAAACTGCTGGTTTATTGTGGTGTTAGAGTGAAGGTTGATATTACAGTCATTTCCTATTCGCTCAGTGCTTACTTTTCCTGTCTCATGCAGGCCAGTCAGTAGCCGGGATAAAACGGCATGGCTGAACCATCGTTATATAATCCTGTCTGAAAAGAAAGGATAAATAGGAGCCGTTACTGAAGCTTCCCACAGTGCTTGGCAGTCTGGTCCGAGCGGCTAAGGTCTGTGCACGGGCCCAAAGAGCCACCCGTGAAAGGAAGTTAAGAAAAATGAACTTTTCTCTCATGAACTGATTCAAGGATTCTTGTGAAGCTTTTCCACCAGTATGGATCTTGCAACAGACCTTAAAAGTGTGGTGTGATTGGCAAGGGGTCACATTAAGGCCTGAAAATTGCTTATGAAAGGCGATGGAGGAAGAGTTATCATTTTCTATTCTGGGAACGACTTATTCTGGAAAAGGCTCATTCACTATCATGAGTTCAAAGTAATTTCACATACCTTTTTTTAATTGCCAAGATAATGTAATGTATTCTGCTTTCTCGTGCTTGAGAGGGGATGTCGATAAGCACGTTTTTTAGCTTCATTATTTATTAGTAATTTTTTCTTTTTCCCGTAATTTTTTTTTTATTTTACATGTTCCATGGTTTTATTTATTTTTCCGTGTACATATGATTTATATGATTTTTTTTCAAGTCTTCATGCTTCATTTCCTTTTTTTTTTTTACACTTTTAACTATTAACTCCATCTATGTCCCATTCTTCATGTTTTGATTATCATTTTTCAGTCTCCCATTAACTACTTGCCATATTTCTTCTAATTTTTTTTTTTCGAGATCTTCCACGGTTCATTAGATCATGTTTCCGGAGTCGTCCACATGATGTAACAAGAAAAAAAGCCCCAGCCCGAAATAAAACTAAAGAAACAAAGGCGGAAAAGCAATAATGCCATGTGGAGAGGAATGACCGAGTACATGATAACGGAGGAAGGTATCCTATGTCCAATTAAAACTAGTCTGCGTAGCGCTCTTGTAACGCCATTTACTGAGAGTGACCGCTTCTCCTTGCTGTGACTCCGTACTGCAGGTGCGGGGTCGAATTCCATCCACGACAGTTTGCGCTTTGTTTCTTTATTACTGCCCTACAAATAGGACCGAGTCGTTTTGCAGTAGGTTTTTTATGTAAATATTTCTTGTAATGTCATTTTGACAGAATCGTTTTCCACTAATATTTTTAGGTTTTTTCTCTCATCTTTGCCATGGCAAGAGATCGAGTCATTTTCAAGTCTTTTTTTTCGAATTTGAATTCTGTTTCGGGCAATAAGTTTCATCGTTTTGGGTTCCATTCTTTTTTTCGGCTGACGCTGCTTTCTTGGAACCCGGGGGTATTTCAGGATATCTTCTGCATTTCCGGATTCTAAAGACGTAGAACATAGCAAACTAAGTGCTGCATGTCTGCCTTGTTTCTCCGACAGTTTATAATATGATCCTGGTGTATTTTGTCCTTCATATCCACGATAAAAGCTTCTTTAATCTGTTTCGTCCTGGCGTTAACAAAGAATAAAAGCGAGTTAGTGACAGGGGTACATCCGATCCTAACCTTCACCAGTATAATCAAACCCAAGGGTGAGGCACCTTGCCTCTCTTGGGTTCTCTTTAACCTTGCATAAATGATTATCTAACCAAACGTTCCTTACCCTAACTTAGGGTGCTGCATCGTATCTGGATAAGGAGCTTGACCCCCACGAACCCACCTTAACCTTGCACAAAGGGAAGCATCTTAACCTAAACTTTCTGGCGACCAGTCTCCCGGCCACCCTCCCGAAGTCTGGGTAAAGCAGCCACCCTTAATTTTTCTCTTCTTGTCGTGGACGAATGATCGAAATCTTTCTGTGTCAGTTTTGAAGTTTTTTTTCTTCCAAGTGAATGGAGTCGGATGGAGTATCAAATTCTTTGAATCAGTCTTGTGCTTTTTGCTTTTTTTTTTTTTTTTTTTTTTTTTTGCAATTTTAACGAAAGGCAAAATTTGTCCAGGTGTGTTTTGTGTCTCTTTCATGTCTCTCCATGTATGCGGGGCTAAATGAAATCCTTTTCTAGATAGTTTTGTGTTTTTTCACTACTTCCTTTACCCTTCGTTTTGAGACAAACTCTTTCACAGGCTTCTGTGACTTCTCTTTCTCTTACCATTTTTTGCCTTACCTCACGTGCAATTTCCTCTTCTGCCTTACTAGTGTTAATGATATTTTTCCCCATTTCAAAGAATGTTAGATTCTAAAGGAGAATCATCATGTTAGTATTTCACTTACTCGAAAAGCAGGGCGAACTTTATCGTTTTAGATTTCTTTAAATATTATTTTCCATATTTTCATTTATTAATTTGACACCCAAACCTTTCTGGAGCTCCTGTAGGGCTCTCGGTGATTATGTTAATCAGTTGTTAAACTGTGTCATGTAAACTTGGTGGCTCTACAAGTCCCCCTGTTGGCGGGATTTGGAATTCTGTTCATTCCTCTCTGTTCCCTGACTTATGACTATCTGTCGTTTCGTGTTCCTTTTCTTGATTTCTTTGTGTCTGGGGTAGAAAAGGTATAAGGGTGTCCTTGTCAGTGGTCTTCGATATGTGAAAGCGAGGTATAAGGTCAACCTAATCGGCATTAAGATCCCTGTCTTGCATGCTGACTTAGCAGTGAAGATGATGATGATGATGATGATGATGATTTTGGTTCCTCCTGAAGTGACGTACCGAAAGAGCAGCAGTGACCCTGATCCCGTCCTCGCAAAACAGTTTACTTATCCTTAATCGTGCGTGGAAGGGCTATTAACGAAGCATGTTTTCTGGCGTCATGATTTATTTAGTATTTTTTCCGTTTCATTTTTTTAGATTTCTTATATGTATATTTTATGTGTGTGTGTGCGTATATATGTAAATGAATGTATATATATTATATATGTATATATATATATATATATATATATATATATATATATATATATATATATATACTATATATATATATATATATATATATATATATATATATATATATATATATATATATACATATATATATATATATATATATATATATATATATATATATATATATATATATATATATATATATATATATATATATATATATATAGAGAGAGAGAGAGAGAGAGAGAGAGAGAGAGAGTTACTGGATAGAATGTTGCCAATTTATTGATATTTATCACAGTTCCCTGGCACGGTAAGCCCTGTGCTTGGGCTGCTATCATGCTAAAGTTTGATTTTCGTCAAAAAATGCAAGTTTTCATCACAATTATTAGGCCGACTACATTCAAAATTTCTGTCCCGGATCCGAACTTTCACTAAAATGAAGACAATTAATATTCGCTCGTGTTAGTTTGTCCCTATCTGTCCTGCCTCACTCTCCATTCCAGATATAATAATGAATGTAGCACAGCTCTTCAGTGTAAACTTGTCAGTCTCTCTCTCTCTCTCTCTCTCTCTCTCTCTCTCTCTCTCTCTCTCTGAGAGAGATAAAAGACTTCCGTGGCGCTTCATTAGGGACCCGATGTCGTCAGAGTCCGTGAACATTATTCAGTGAGACTCAAGTTTGGGTGAATGTCTTCCCAACTGAGTGGCTGAGGATTTACCGCGACATTTGTTTTCGCCTCTTCTTCTCATTGCAATTAACGCTGCTCATTTGTTTACATTTCTAGACGCAAAAGAAAAAAAAAGGTAAAAGCGAAAAAAGGGTGGCCCCAACGAGATTTGGTTCTCGAAACTCTTTTTAAATAATTTTGGTTATCTCATTTTTCCTTTTTGGCTTCATTCATATACTGGGTTGGGCTCCCTAGCCTTATTGCGACGGTTGCTTTCGCATCATTTTGGTTTTACGTTGACGATGCAGTAGATTTACACAGAGCCGTCATCTTTCATCCGGACTTATTATTTAATTAATATTTTGAATATTTGCTTTTTAAGGTTTAATTCGTTATTCTGTACGCCGCTCGTTATGTTGACAATGGGGATAAGTAGGGGATTCGTGGAGTCAGAAAACCAATCTCCCTACGTCAGTGGATTTAAAAATCGTTTCGTGAAGTTTTCTGAATATTTGTATGTTTCTTATACTTTTCTGCTAACATTCAGGAAGACTTATGTGCTCGAAGACGAGCAGAGAGAGAGAGAGAGAGAGAGAGAGAGAGAGAGAGAGAGAGAGAGAGAGAGAGAGAGAGAGAAACTCAGACATGAAAATAATAGGGGATTATATTGACCATTCTGTTGTATAACAAGTGAAGGATGTTTTGGTGGCTCTCTTCGTGCTACCAGATGTATGACGATGATCTTTATCTGAATAGTTCCAGCCATGACAAAAACTGAGAGAGAGAGAGAGAGAGAGAGAGAGAGAGAGAGAGAGAGAGAGAGAGAGAGAGAGAGAGAGAGATTGAATTTTGGCTTGGCTCCACAAAAAAAAAAAAAGATTCATTCGACGAAATCAGTTGTATTTGGTCCGTGATTTACAAGTGGAAACTAATTCTCTGAAGTCCTCGTGTAGAGGCCATCCGTATAAACAGCTCCAGATGTCAATATTATACCCAACAGGGTCGGATTCAGAGGTCCACATCAGAAATCTTATTCATCTCCATAGAGCCATCATCACATGTGGGTTCCTTTTGCTTAAGAGACCGTGCTGGCATATGACCAGTTTTGTCCAGCACAAAGGAACCAAAAAATATGGTCCTTAATAATGTTTTCACCAGTCATCACCATTTAGGAATTTGAATATATGCTTAATCGATATAATTCAGGTTTTCTTTAGTCCATGCGCAAAGTCTGCCATTTTTTCCATTTTTAAGATAGCTTTGTCTGTCCGTCCGCACTTTTTCTATACGCCCTCAGATCTTGAAAACTACTGAGGCTAGAGGGCTGCAAATTGGTATGTTGATCATCCACCCTCCAATCATCAAACATTCCAAATTGTAGCCCACTAGCCTCAGTAGTTTACATTTTATTTAAGGTTAAAGTTAGCAATGATCGTGCGTCTGGTAACGCTATGGGTACCAACAACCCAGGCCAACACCGGGCCATGGCTGAGAGTTTCATGCAGCATTACACGCTGTACAGAAAATCGATTGCGCCGAAGAAACTTCGGCTCATTTTTTACTTGTTTTAGTACTGAGATTACTTTTTCTCTGTGGGTTAGTTCTCAGTTTTATTCTTCATTGAGCATCCAGGCTTGGGCCAGTAAAGATTAGTGGGAATAACATGGCAAAGAGCTGTTCCCAGTGGAGGAAATACCATATTTACTTCTTTTTACCAGCCCTGAACTTAACCAGGATTAAGGGCCCTTGAGTTAATGCAAAACTACGCTATGAAACGCAAAGGCCTGATATAGAGAACCCTTTCCTTTAGCAGTACATTCGTTGCGAATCGAAGTAAGGAAAGACTAAGAGAAAAACCTAGAAAGGCGGCGGCAGGGTGCTGGTAGTTCTCTCGAGCGAGTGAAATTTAGGTGGCTTTTTCACGTGCTCAATATTCCCACCTTTAGAAGGAAAAAGAGGCGGAAGTTTTTCAATTTTCGGGAAAACCTTTAGCCAAACTTTGGTCCGAGATAAGATGTTGGTGGGGCGGTGTTTACGTAACAACACGTGATATTTACATGTACGTCACTATACTGTAGGTGATCCGGATGTTCCTGTGAATGTCGAGGATTGTTGTTTGTTTATATTTGGGTGGTTTGACTTTATTTGTGTAAACAGCTTTCAGGTCTTTTTAGTTGTCTGTACAAGAAAACTGTTGTGCCGGCTTTGTCTTTCCGTCCGCACTTTATTCTGTCCGCACTTTTGTGTCCGCACTTTTTCTGTCCACCCCTAAATCTTGAAAACTACTTAGGCTAGAGGGCTGCAAATTGGTATGTTGATCACCCACCCTCCAACCATCAAACATACCAAATTGCAGCCCTCTGGCCTCAGTAGTTTTTATTTTATATAAGGTTAAATTTAGCCATAATCGTGCTTCTGGCAACTATATAGGATAGGCCACCACCGGGCCGTGGTTAAAGTGTCATGGGCCGCGGCTCATACAGCATTATACCGAGACCACCGAAAGATAGATCTATTTTCGGTGGCCTTGATTATACGCTGTAGCGGCTGTACAGAAAACTCGATTGCGCCGAAGAAACTTTGGCGCATTTTTTGCTTGTTTTATTACTACATATAAAGCTGTGAGAGATGAATGTATTCTGTATTATTAATTGAAAAGTTAAAAGAAGTGTAATTACGACAACGTGGAGGTGATGTTTGGGCGTGTTGTTGTTGTTTGTGATTAAGGTGGCTTTATGCCAGTACGGGCTTTTGCTTCTGGAGCAGGCTGTGACAACGGCGTTGTGGGCAAAAAGCTTGCGTAGTTAATGCTATCCCAACGCCAAGGAAAAACGTCCAAAACGTATGTTATAAATCGATGTAACTTAATTATCTGGTTAATTGTGGCAGTAAACATTTTATAGAGTAAAGCAAGCTTGTTTTAAGCTACAAATGTTTTACAATTTTTAACACACCAAAATACTCCTCATGATAAGATGCGAAATAACATTTACAACATATGCATGGGTGTAGTAGCCATGCTGTAATATCGTCTAAATATGCCGTAATTGAATGTTTTCGAGTGACTGATCTTTGTCATCTTATTTTCATCCTACGATGTTTTTCAATCCAGGTAATTTTATTCAGAAATTCATCTTTTGCTACTCAAGAAGTATTCATACATAACTATTAGGACAGGGATACATAAATAACCAATATACATTTATTTTTTGTATTGTTTGTACATTCTTTTCAAGTTTTTGCAGAAATTATTTAACATTATCAAAAGTGAGTCATAATCTGAAATCCGTCATCGTACAGATGCATCCATCCAAGCATGCCATGGTTAACGCCACTTAATGACAGATACTGTTAATAAGATTTAATCTCTCTCTCTCTCTCTCTCTCTCTCTCTCTCTATATATATATATATATATATATATATATATATATATATATATATATATATATATATATATATATATATATATATATATATGTGTGTGTGTGTGTGTGTGTGTGTGTGTGTGTATGTATGTATGTATATATATATATATATATATATTAATATACATATTAGATAAAAATATTTATGTATACTAATGTATATATATGTGTGTGTGTTTGTGTTTGTGTTTGCTTGTTTGTGTGTGTGGGAGAGGGTGGGGACTGTGGTTCCAAAAAGGGCCATCCTTCTGGTTTTAGCATGGAATGATGTTACTCTCCCCACGTCTTGTCACTCAGACAATCATGGGGCGCACTAGACGTCGGCGCTGTCAGTTAAAACCAGCTGTGCTTATTTTGACTTGAGCAGTGAATTATGTACCTGGTAGTTAAACGTTAACGATGGGTCATAACCAGGTGAAGATGGGCATGTTGGTAGCAAATTCATCCCAGTATATATATATATATATATATATATATATATATATATATATATATATATATATATATATATATATATATATATATATATATATATATATATGTGTATATATGTATATATACATGCATACATACATACCTACACAAATACATATGAAGATGGCTAGATAGATAAATGGAGAGATAATTAAATAGATATCCTTCATTTTCTAAATATAGCCAGCAAAAAAGCCTCGCTTTATCATTATGGAAAAATCAGCCCAGTAGATAAACAAACGCTGTGAGCCCTCCCAGGCAAGTTTCGTCAGCTGTTGGTGTTTCGTGTGTCCTGGAATGAGGGAAAGGGTTCTACTTTTTTTATGATGTGCTAATGCTTGCTTAATGCGGTGCAGATGACATGAGAATGAAGGGAGGAAATAGATTTGCGTGTTTAGAAGCAATTGTTGTATGCCAGTGCAAATGTATATTGATTAATATGCTTGTCTGTACGAACGTGTATATTTGTGTGTTTACAATGTAAAGCTTAAGCCGCATTCAGGTTTTAATCATGCGTATATGTATGTATATATAAATATGTATACATATATATGTATATATTTTGTGTATGTGTTTTTCTGAAGTTTTCCTCTTTATATGATGCTTTTTGTCAACTATTTGAGATGCGGTGGCAAACCCAATTCCTTCTTGGCAGTGACCCAAATACATGCATATATATATATATATATATATATATATATATATATATATATATATATATATATATATATATTATATATAATATATGAACGTATATATATACACACACACACATATATATATATATATATATATATATATATATATATATATATATATAATATATATACGTATATACATATATATATATATATATATATAATATATATATATATATATATATATATATATATATATATATATATATATATATATATATATATAAGACGGAGCTGCAGCTAGGTACATCTCTCCTAAGGTGCGTTGTTTGTTTTATCTTTCATCACTGCCCCGTCCTTTGCGAGGATAAGGTACAGAATAGCCTTAAAATTTTTTAGTGTTTTAAATGTTTTAAATATTTTTTACTGTTTTTATTATAGATATTTTGTACATATTTTTAATGTTTAGTATAATTTCCTTTTAAGTTGTTCAAAATGCTGATGTTCATTAAATTTGATTAAATATTGCAATTTTAATGGATTATGCAGTGCTTGGTTTTAAGTTCGTTTGTATCTTTATTATAGCCTTGAGGATGCGATTATGAATCGTGAAACGTTGGCAAAATAAATGTACCTGAGTACGACGCCTTTCCCTATGCTTCCTGAGATATATATATATATATATATATATATATATATATATATATATATATATATATATATATATATATATATATATATATATATATATATATATGACTATGAATTATTTCCTGTTAAAACAGAAATCCATCTGATAGAAGGAGCCCAGAAAGTAATTGCTGTATTTCAGAGCCCAAACTGTCTCCTCTACTGGCAAGTATATGAATGAGGTAAGGAATACAGACAGGCGGTGTTTATGCCAAGATATCCAGAGGTCACCCGTGACGTCACTCCAGTTGAGAGCTTCTTAATCTTCTTAATCGCTGGTTGGAGGGAGATTTTATCTATAACTTCTGAGTTCCATGACCCTTTTGATAGTTTTCGTATTTCTTTGTTTAATCAGGGCTGATTCCACCATCTGGCTTTTGAACCGACAATTGCTGCTATATAAATTATACGAGATGCATTCCAGTTTATCCTGTGGTTATAATTTGCAGCAGCATTTGTCGGTTCAGAAGCCAGGTGGTGGAATCAGCCCTGATTAAACAAAGAAATACGAAAACTCTATCAAAAGGATCATGGGACTCAGATATTATAGATAAAATTTTCCTCCAACCAGCGATTAAGAAGATTAAGAAGCTCTCAACTGGAGTTACGTCACGGGTGACCTCTGGATATCTTGGCATAAACACCGCCTGTCTGTATTCCTTACTTCATTCATATCCTTGCCAGTAGAGGGAGACAGTTTGGGCTCTGAAATACAGCAACTACTTTCTACTTTTTGGCGTTTTTATTGGTTCCTATTATTAGGTATATATTTATGTATGTGTGACGACTCCTATTTTCAGAGTCTAGTTATGTACTTGAAGGCTATTTATCACAGTAAAGAAAAGGGACTGATAACATGATATTATTTGCTGTCCAGTTCATGAATTTTTATGAACCGTTTGATTCGACGCTTAGCGAAGACGTTGAACATAGAGGCCGTGGTTTTTTGGGTTTGTTGGGATCCTTTATGTAAATGGACATGGAGATTGCCACTTCCGAAAGTTATGATAATGTGGTGTTAAGACGTCTCATTATATATATATATATATATATATATATATATATATATATATATATATATATAATATATATATATATATATGTATATATATATATATATATTTAAATACATAGTATATATATAATAATGCCCTATCTTAACTTATATACATATATACTAACTTATATACATGTGTATGTGTATGTATGTATGTACTACTGTATATGTATAAATTCATTTATATAATTATATATATATATATATATATATATATATATATATATATATATATATATATATATATATATATATATATATATATATATATATATATATATATATATATATATATAATGTTTGACCGCCTTTTCTTTACAGTGGTAGTAGCTGTTTTTAGATGCCATTTTGTGGTGATTTTATTTTTGCATTGACGACTTAAATTAAGAAATACCAGATTCTTATTTTTGTAGAGATGTCTTTACATTTTCGCGTTAATTACGAGACCTGTTTCATTGAGAGAGAGAGAGAGAGAGAGAGAGAGAGAGAGAGAGAGAGAGAAAGATTAAAGATATGATTCCTTACAATTTCTTAGCTCGAAACTCGCCAACTAACAGAGGGGAAAGTCATCTCTAAGTCTTTCCCTCTATTCATCCACACGAGAAGACTATGCAGAGGGTAATAGTGAGATCGCGTGTCGGCAACATCGTCACGATTCCTGACATCCGGTTGCAACTCTTGGAACTTTGAGACCTTTTCGTGAGGGGAAGATACATCCGCTCTGTCTATCGATTGAGAGTGACTGCTATTGTTGTAGTTGTCATTATTTAACGAATTCATTGCATACTGCCGATGGATGTACGAATTGTTTCCTAGTAACTTGGTATTACTTTATCGGTTGTAGACCAAGAGCCATAAAGAAATGATGTGGTGCTGGATTCATTCAAAATGAAGGCGTTGCTGTGCTAGGCTAATCTAAACCAGATTATTACCAGAGACTTTTTTTTTTTTTTTTTTTTTTTTTGCTTGTCTTGTCCCTGCACGATTGGATCTCTCTCTCTCTCTCTCTCTCTCTCTCTCTCTCTCTCTCTCTCTCTCTCTCTCTCTCTCTCTCCTCTAACAAAAATGTTAGCGCGCTCAGCGTCCAGTTGAATGAGTAATATTCAATCCCCGAAATTGACGAGGAGAGACAATTCGGACGTGGTTCTTCAAAATTCAGTGATTCATGTACGTAGTGGTTAGTTACCTGTTGTGAATTGCAGCTGAGGTGGAACAAAAAAGAAAAAGAACATTGGTGACAGTGTTCATTACTCCATCCAAACGACATCATATAATAGCGAACGGGAGTTTCGACAAGGTAATCCTCACTCCATCTGAGTGAAACCATCCACAAGATAATCTCTCTCTCTCTCTCTCTCTCTCTCTCTCTCCAGATGCACACAGCACCAATGCTGTTTGTATTCTCCACTCCCTCTTCATCCCATTATTGATATTCATCCTCTCCTTTCCCTCACCCTTGTCTCTCTTCATCCTGTTATCCTACCACATCTTCCGCTTATGGGTGATCTTAACTAATTATGCGCAGTCCATTTCAATCCCTATTTTCTCCCTTCCTACTCGCTCTTTGCCGTCCTTGTCAATTCTAATGCTATTACAATCCCGAAGAAGATTGAGAAGTCCCTCGCAAGGAGGACCTTGGCTCCTAATTATGGCCACCTTTTATGTCTTCTGTGACTCCGCGTGATTGCGCACCACTGAAGTCCTTTGCTTCCGAATAAAAATGGAAGTAAGTTATGCGAGCTGCTGCAGGAGCAAGGGCTTTTGCTGGCATGCTGCCGGCTCATTGAAGCAGCAACGCAGTCGTCTCACCTGCGATAGGTCCCCGGGTTCGATTCCTGAGAGAGTGGCATGATGTAAGCACAGTCTGTTGAATCCCAATGTCTGTCTGTCTCTGTTGATCTGAGCAGTACTTGGAGAAAGGCATGAAGGAAGCAACATCAAATTAAAAGACATGCTGAAAACTAGTTTAACACTTTCTGAAGTCATTTCAGTGGGAAAAGGTGCTTTTATAAATAAAACACACACATATATTATATATATATATATAATATATATATATATATATATATATATATATATATATATATATATATGTATATATGTATATATATATATATATATATATATATATATATATATATATATATATATATATATATATATATATATATATATATATATATAGAGAGAGAGAGAGAGAGAGAGAGAGAGAGAGAGAGAGAGAGAGAGAGAGAGAGTGTATATCTTAGTTTAACCAGACCACTGAGCTGATTAACAGCTCTCCTAGGGCTGGC
This sequence comes from Macrobrachium rosenbergii, assembly GCF_040412425.1. Taxonomy (NCBI): domain Eukaryota; kingdom Metazoa; phylum Arthropoda; class Malacostraca; order Decapoda; family Palaemonidae; genus Macrobrachium; species Macrobrachium rosenbergii. The sequence goes on along the minus strand of NC_089749.1, from coordinate 43,559,600 downwards.
CCGAAGGATTAGATTAATTTTACGTGGCAAAGAACCAACTTATTGTGGAATCCGAACCACATTATGACGAGAAATGGATTTCTATCACCAGAAATAAATTCCTTTAATTCTTCATTGGCCGGTCGGAGAGTCGAACGCTGGGCCAACAGCGTGCTAGCCGAAAGCTCTGCCCACCCCTCCAATGAAGAACAGAGAGAGAGAGAGAGAGAGAGAGAGAGAGAGAGAGAGAGAGAGAGAGAGAGAGAGAGAGTCATTGAAAAGCCCGATGATGGTAAGGTGTGAGAAGAAGTGAGTCCCAGAATAAATGAAGAAAGAAAGAAAGTTATTTCTGTGTGTAAAAGATTTAGAAATGACTTGACATGTCTGTGGTAGCCGAAATGAGACTATAAGAATGGATTGTTGAAACAGTTGTGCACTGAAGTGAGGCGTGGATGACGAATGCTAAAGAAAAAAGAAATGTTGAAGCTATTGAGATGGACTGTTTGAGTATTATAGGTGGCTTAAGAAGAATGGATAGGATGACAAATACGGAAATACTAGAAAAGTTGGCCGAAAGTTTAGCGTTGGTGAAGGGATGGATCGGAGCACTTTGAAATGGTTCGGTCATGTGGAAAGATTAGAGGGTGATAAGGGAGCGAAGAGTGTACAACTCAGAAGTAACAGGGGAAGGCAAGCAAGGCCTAGAAAGGGTTGGATAGATGGGGTGAAAGAGGTATTCGAAAGGAAGAGCCTTCATATTCAGGAAGCGCGAGCTTGTGTGAAAGATAATGGTGAATGGTGCAGCGCACAGAGGGAGCTCAACACGATGCTGATGAGCCTTTTGTGCTGGTGTATGGAGGGGTGAGGTGGAGGTTTTATTACACAGAGGGTTTATCAATGATTCAGCAGTTTACGTATGAATGCTCCAGTAACCATTGTGTTGCATTTTCTCTTGAGCCACCCCTTGCTGCGGAAATACAGAGGACAGTGTACAGTGACCTCTGAAGTTCGCTGTTCATTATTTTTGTATGAGATTTAAACTGAAAACCCTTCGTATGAATTTGTGAATGTAATGCTGGACTGCTGCTTTTTTTCTAACTTAGGTTCGACTCCTGGCATACAGTTAGGTTTTCCTTTCATTCTCAAAATTAGGTTAGAGTTTTTTTTTTTTTTTTTATTTGGAAGCGTATCGAAAAAATCAAGATATGTCGAAGTTACGAGTTAGCTGCATAGTGCCCTTTACATTTACTAAGGATGAGGCAGCCAGACCTCTGTACATCTACACCTACGGCAGTCGACTGACTGCTAGGTACGTGTCCAGTGCTTAAAGCAACAGTAGCATGCTATGTTGTGTTCTCTCTTCTGATTCGTAATTCATACTCC
>NC_089749.1:43548238-43553238 GCF_040412425.1 Macrobrachium rosenbergii | reverse complement strand
GAATGGAGGATGCTTGGTTGGTGAGGAGTGTGCATAATTCGGAGTAATAGGAATGAGACGGAAAGGAAGACCTAGAAAGTGCTAGATATAAATTGTGGAAGAGGTATTAGAAAGAAAGGGTCTTAAGTCCATGAAGAGCGAGTGCATACCAGATGAATAAACTGGTGCAGGGTTTGTTAAGGTGTTTAATGAGCTGCTAATGATTAGCATTTTGTGTGTGTGTGAAGCGATTAACGTTGTAGCAGATTTGTTTTTTGTACAGGAAATTCATCAACAAATCTGTAGTGCAAGTATGATTATGGCAGTGGCTGATGTGTTTACTTTTCTCTAGAGCAACCCCGACTCCCTGCTCTCTCTCTCTCTCTCTCTCTCTCTCTCTCTCTCTCTCTCTCTCTCTCTCTCTCTCTCTAAGCCCTACGTTGGATGAGTCGGTGGAGCTTCGGACTGTCACTCGATGGGCCGGAGTTCAATTCCCCCGGCCGGCTGATGAAGAGTTAGAGGAATTTATTTCTGGTGATAGAAATTCATTTCTCGCTATAATGTGGTTCGGATTCCACAATAAGCTTTAGGTTCCGTTGCTAAGTAAGCAATTAGTTCTTAGCCACGTAAAATCAATCTAATCCTTCGGGCCAGCCCTAGGAGAGCTGTTAATCAGCTCAGTGGTCTGGTAAAACTAAGGTATACTTTCTCTCTCTCTCTCTCTCTCTCTTCTCTATATATATATATATATATATATATATATATATATATATATATATATATATATATATATATATATATATATATATATATATATATATATATATATATATATATATATATATATATATATATATATATATATATATGTTGTGTGTGTGTAAAATAAAAGAAAATCTAAATTTTATACAGGGACTCAGTATATTGTCCTTTATGGAAAATACAGTAAATTTCACGTATTTATATACATTATTATTTCCTTTTTTTTTATTAAGGATTATCCTGTTTCAGCCAAAAATAACTCCTTTAAATTTTTAAGTTTCATTCCATTTTCAAAACCGCACAGTTTATTATGTTAACGACGTTTCACATTCTGGGCCGAGGAAAGCTAAAGGAAAAAATGCAGCAGCAGTTTTTGGCATTTGTGTACAGTCGAATTCCATTTGTAGTGATACCATGGTGTTATTGAATCCTAATGGCAGTGTGGTAATCAGATTTTGTTATGAAAAAAACAAACTAATAATTTTTAAAGATTCTTTTAAGACCCAAATCGTAGGAAATTGTTTGCATGGAAACTTTTATTCATATTAAGACTATTCATATATATTTTTTTATTCTAATTGTGTAATTGAAGCTTTCAAAAATTATTCTTCCATCTTTTCAGTAAGGTGAAAATATTAGGGTATTTTTCACACACACACACACACAGAGAGAGAGAGAGAGAGAGAGAGAGAGAGAGAGAGAGAGAGAGAGAGAGAGAGAGAGAGAGAGAGAGAGAACTTATTAGTGCATGAGTTCATAAACTTGCCATGTACTGTCCGTATAGATTTGTATGCCAGTATTCTGGACGTTTGATGTCAGCAGGAGTGAGGTGTGTTGATTAATAACAACTTTTATTGGCTATAATATTCATAAGTACCGTAAGTTTTGGGTTTGTTACGTAAGTTACAGTTTTGCATTTAATAATTTCTTGAAAGTGAAGAGGACCAAATAAAGTTTCCATCGGAAACATTGTAAGAAAACTTCTGAAAGTATCTGATTGGTATCGCTTCCAACCATTTTCGCAGTAAGTTTGATGAAAACGACCACAATCCAGCAAACGTCTAGTCATGGGGCTCATATTTTCTTTAGTATCGTAACAAGCATCAGTTAAGGTCTCAGAAAGCCATCTGTTATTTAATGAAAAGTTTTATTGTCTGCAACTGCATTTTCAGATCTGCTCGTTACGGAGTCCGCAGTCACTTTCCATAGCATTAGACGACGCTGAAGAAGAATTCGAATTCCACCGCCGTTGTTATAGTCCAATTTCCCTGTATCAGTCTTCTTTCATAATTGTAAAAACACACAGCGAAATCAGCTACCGTCTCACAAAACGGTCCAATCCGTCGATAGCAGTGGTCTGACAAAAGTGCGTTGAAATCTTGTCTGCAGGTATTAGAGATACTGAGCGCAGCCCTTTCCTTCCATCCAGTGGGGAGCTATTTTGCTAAAGGGTTTTCACAAACTGAACAGACTTCATACAAGGGTTCGCTTCTGTCTTATCCGATAGATACTCTCCTTCCTGCAATGCCTCCATTATCTCCTTCCGTAGAAGTGGGAACAATGCCTCTGCTAAGTAACGCAGTAGGTTCCGTTCAAAATGTGGATTAGGGTTGATAAACCATTCCCTAAAAGGGGAACCAGAGAGAGAGAGAGAGAGAGAGAGAGAGGTTTTGTTGTTTGTGTTACTCTCAGAGCAAGCTGGTGAGATTTCTGAAACAATCTTTGATTTTTTACAATTCAGTATCAGTTAATCTAACGTGTGTCACGTACTGTATGAATTGGCGTTGTTTTTAATAATCATAACTCCTTTTATTTTGTTCCTTATAACTTAAATTGTCAATGGAAAGATGCTAATTTCCATCAATCGTTATGTCCTTTGATAAGATTACTTTGATGTCTTGTAACAGATTTTTGTTTTCATTGTGAATTGTCTTCCTCAGTTGTAACTGGTTTAGCAAAATCGTTTAAGAGCATTTTACCACTGCCTGTAATGCAGATATCTTTGAACTCAGATTGTGTCGATTTTTTTTATATGTAGAATCTGATAGGACGAGAAGAGCATTTATATTAAATAACGTGGACCTTAAAGCGATTTAGGCTTGATTCGGAAAAAAAGGCCAAATAGGCTACTTCTGTTGGACAAATTATGTACCTGGTAGTTTGCGGGGTGTTGTGGGTTGCAGACTAGGTGGAAAAGGACATGGATCTAGTGACCTCATTCCAAAATATTGGCTGAGAACAGGAAGCCTTACCCGTGCTGCAACCCTCCTCTCCAGGAGGGTATAGTGGTAAAGAATTCATCTCTCACACTCACTCACACTCTCTCTCCTTTATCTGTGTCTTTATCTGTATATATATATATATATATATATATATATATATATATATATATATATATATATATATATATATATATATATATATATATATATATACAGTATATATATATATATATATATATATATATATATATATATATATGTATATATATATATATATATATATATATATATATATATATATATATATATATATATATATATGTGTGTGTGTAAAAATCAAATAATAATAGCTAAAAAGGAGAGTGAAAAGTGAATAAAAGATATGAAAAGAATATGCGACACCGGAAAGGATATATCCTGCGAGTCCTCAGTGACTATGAAGGATCCACTTATTTTCTTCCACTTCACTCCTCCTTGTTAAGAGAGAGAGAGAGAGAGAGAGAGAGAGAGAGAGAGAGAGAGAGAGAGAGAGAGAGAGAGAGAAGAATGATAATCCTGCCATAACGCAGGATTTTCCATGCCTTCAGTGATCGTACAAAAATCCTTTCCACTTGGTACGCCCTTCTCACTAACAAAGCCCATCCAGATCGTTCCTCCTTTTTTTTTCTTTTTTAAATTTCACTTGGTTTCTTTTCCTAATTTTTCGCTCCTCTTTCATTGCCGTGTTTCTCTTATGGAATAAATTTTTAACCATATATATATATATATATGAATATATGTATATATTATCAGTGTATATATATATATATATGATATATATGTAATATATACATATATATTAGTGTATAATATATATATATATATGTATATATGTGTATATATATATATTATTTCTTTTTGTATGTATGTATGTACTGTATGTATGTATAAGCAAACCTTGTATTCGGTTTACAACCGTGCTGGAGCGATTCAGTTACGTTCCTTTAAAACAAATTATGCCTTTGTTGAGCTAAACGATGAGGTATTTGCATAGCAGTCAGTCAACTGTGGTGGGTCATTACCATGAGAATAACAAGGTAAATGGTACAATCCAGAGGAAAAAGTTCATATATATATATATACATATATATATATATATATATATATATATATATATATATATATATATATATATATATATATATATATATATGTGTGTGTGTGTGTGTGTGTGTGTGTGTGTATATATATATATATATATATATATATATATATATATATATATATATATATATATATATATATATATATATATATATATATATATATATATATATATATATATATATACATATATCCACAAGTATATATTACTGAGACCTTACCATTCCAGTGAAAATAATCAGCTTATTCTCTCATTCTCTTTCCAATAGCAATGAATAGATTCAATTAGGAAACACCAATATTCGTTGAAATGAAAACCGGCGTAAGAATATCCTTTATTTTCTTTTGCAAGGATCCGAGTTTTCGTCAGGAATGGGATCCGAGTATCCGATGTGCTGGGCAATTGAGGGAGACATTTTATTTATAGTTTGGCCTTGCGTGGGGACGTTCTATGAATAGCTTTGATTCGATTACTCTGGCTTTTATTTATCTTCTCTTTTCACTTTGTCATTATTTCAAATGCTTGCGTGGTTCATTATTGAGGGAACATAACGTGGCATCAATGCTGTGCGCTTACTCTTGTGGTTTTTTGTGATTTATGCGCACGCTTTTACAAATGAGTCATTCGGTAGATGTACACTTACGTGTATGTGCAGGTGACCATTGAAGCTGGAATAAAAACAATGGCTTAAAATAAAAATGAATATTACAAGTATTCCTACCTAAATTAATGTATCTTCATAAATATTTAGATTTGTAAGACTTCCAAGTTCTCCCTTTTTTTGTGCTATACGTTCGATATTTGCATCATTTTATGTAATTTTTCTTTTCATCCAGTTTTCTTTTATTACTTGTAAGGAGGCAATGTATGTATGTATGTTGGACGGGGTATTT
>NC_089749.1:43540738-43545738 GCF_040412425.1 Macrobrachium rosenbergii | reverse complement strand
CTTGTGACACCTTTTTATTCATGTGTCTATCCAGAGCTGGACGTATTTCCACGTGACATCAAATTAATGCGTGCAGTATTAAATTAATATTTTTTTTTCGATTCACTGAAATACTAGAACGAGATATTTGCTAATACTGTGTGATGGTCGTTGATTGCAATGCATTTCATACAAGAATTTTGGAAATTTATGACGCAGTATGTATTGAAGTGTATTATGTCCCTTTTAAAGGATTTTTCGTGTTAGAATGTACTGAAGTGCTTTACGTCTTTCGTAGAACAACGCACGGAGAATGTTTTGAGTTAATGTAAGCCTTTCTTATAGGATTCATGACAAAATGTTTTGAAGGATTTGCCTTACATAAAGGAATTTCTTTTGGCAGTGTACTGAAGTGCATTTTACACATTATTAAGAATTATATTTTCCACTGTATACTGAAATTTATCTTAGCCATTATTTGGACCGCTATTTTGGAGAATTCATAGAAGTGTAAGATAATCTTCATACTGGAATCTAATATGAAAAACTCACTGAATTTGTTTCATACTCTCCGTACAGACTACCGTCAAGGAGACTTCATTGTAATGCCTATCATTCCTTATACTTGAAACCGCATGGAAAACATAATTATCGAAAGTGCATTTTCCCCTTCTTCTTAATCGTGTTCATATATGGGGAGTATATGTAGGGAAAGTGGTTAGGGAAAAAGGACAGAAAATTAAAATAATTTTAAACGTCCTAGTAATGTTTATTTATTTTAACCTTCACGAATTTATTTGAACCCAATTCAATTCTATCAGTAAAGTGAGGGGAATGACTTCACCTCGCGGATCGCCTGCACACACGCGATGCGGTGAGCTTTTGTTTTTGTTCGATAATAAAATCGGCGAGCTTTTGTTTCCTCTGAGAATTGTCTTTGTTGTTTTTGCCTTAATCCCTGTGAAGTAAAAGCCTAGAGGCGTAGACCCGCAATTCTCACAAAATAAAAAGTATTTTATTATGAATTATGAGAAATTTCTGAATGATGAAAAGCTGTCTATGAATTTAATGGAATTTTAAGTCCCGATATGAGTATGACATTGAAAATTAGTACCTCTGTAGGTATGACGCGGAATTTTGGAGAAACGTAAATAGATTCAGCTGTCGTTTCTCAAAAGCGAGCGATAAAAATTCAATTCAAATTCAACGAAGGAAAATAAACATGATCAGTGCCATAGAAAATTTAATTTATATTAGAATCAAACACTTTTGTCCTATAAGGCCGTATAAGGCTGTTTCAAATATATATATATATATATATATATATATATATATATATATATATATATATATATATATATATATATATATATATATATATATATGTGTGTGTGTGTGTGTGTGTGTGTGTGTGTGTGTGTGTTATATATATGTATATATGTGATATATATATATATATATATATATATATATATATATATATATATATATATATATATATATATATATATATATATATATATATATATATATATATATGTTTATATATAAGTGTTATATATATATATATATATATATATATATATATATATATATATATATATATATATATACATATATATATATTTGTTTATATGTATATATATGTATATTTGTATATATACAGTATATATATATATATATATATATATATATATATATATATATATATATATATATATATATATATATATATATATATATATATATATATATATATATATATATATGTATGTATGTATAAATAAAGTTAAAAGGAGCAGGTGCAGGAATAAGCAGATTCCAAGTACAGTAGTTTAATCCTACGTTTCGTGACCCTTTGTCACATCATCAGGGACATCAATAGATGAAATATCAGACATTAGAGAGCTTTCAAAAATAAAGTAAATACATGAAAATATATCCGCTAAATTACACTTAAAAATTATACATAAAAACACGGAATTCAAATTACATAAAAATGAATTAGTCGCTAAGTAAAATCACAGACACTAAAACCTATGGACTTAATTACACATAAATTAAACATAAAAGAAGAAAATTTAAAATAACACAATAAAAAAGGGGAATAACAAAATCAGTTAGTAAAATCACAGACACCCTTGCGGGACAAACACCATCCTTTCAAAGCAAGATTAAAAAGCACAGTAAAATTCATATAAACCTACAGACCAGAGAACCGAAAGTATAAACAACCAAATTAGGCAATAAACAGTGATTAAGGGAAGGGACTTTCAATTTGATATTGAGGCTCTCAAGTATAAGCAGTTCTGGTGTTTCTTTAGCTTGGCCTATGATTTTGAAATAATCATACGTAAGAGGTGTTTTACAGTTGCTAGCATGGTTTCTGATGTTGGATAATTCCGGGCTGGATAGTCTGCAGCCAGAATGATGACATAATCCGATATTCTACTTTTAAATTCTTCAGAATTCTTTAAAGTGTATTGGTCACGAGTCGAGGGCTCCAATAACGGTCCTAAGAATTTTGCAAGTTTATAGTTATGAGAGTTAAAAGAGGCCAGGATGGGGCAAAGGGGGATACCTTGTTTCTGGATTTTTGCAACCCATATAAAATCCCGAATGAAGAGCCACTGGAGAATAAATCCGCATACGTGTGTTCACTAATGATATCGTCTCTCTTGAGCGTTCGTAGGAACCGGTTGATCTTGTCCTCCACCTTGAAGATCTGGAAATTGGGTTGCCCTGTGTTCCTAAATCTGTTCTGGTCATAAACAGGACTCAGACTTATATATGTCCAGTCTAGATGTTGAATCACTGTTCATGAATGTACCTGTGAGAGAAACCAATAATCTAATTTTGGCCAAGTTATTTCCACAACCCGACTCTATTTATTGTAATTTTTACATTGATTCTTTTAGAACCATTTTAGAATTGGCCGTGCTGGACACTGCTTTTGTTTTTAATAATAATTTATACAAACAGGTGGATGGGATGGCAATGGTGTCACCTCTGGGCGCAATTTTTGCTAATATCTTTATGTGCTCCCTGGAGGAGCACATTTTGGAAGATTGTCCCCTGTCCTTCCATCCCCTATTTTATTCACTGTATATAGACGATACCTTTGCCCTGTTTAAAAATGACTATGATGCAGAAAGATTTTTACACTTTGCCAGTCAGTTTCACAGCAACATTAAGTTTAACCTGGAAAAGGAATATGAAGATAAGCTAGCTTTGTTAGATGCTTTAGTCTCAAAAGAACACGCCCATCTTAATACTACCATTTACAGGAAGAAGACATTTACGGGTCTTGGCTCCAATTTTTATGGCTTTTCTTTTTTAATTTCAAAGTCAATGCCATTTATACACTTGAATATAGAGCTTTTACTTTGACATCCAGCAGGGCCGCTTTTCACCTTGAAATTTTATTTTTAGTCCAGCATTTTAACAATAATTGCTTCCCAACCAAACTGATTTCCAAAATCATCCACCAGGTCTTTGATAAGAAATTTTCCCTTACCATTCCTACTTACAATGTCCCTAAGCTTCTTATGTTTGCCAGCTTTCCATATTTACCAAATAACCACAATTTTCAGAACCAAATTATCAAGGTGATCCATAAGCACGTTGGAGCCATCAACCTGAAACTTATTCCAAAAAATCTTAGAACTATTGGCTCATTGTTTTATGTGAAAGATCGGCTCTGTCCCTTGATGACGTCGGGCGTAGTATATGAGTATAAGTGCACTGGATGTAATTCGGGTAATTATGTGGGTTCGACCCGACGTTTGCTGAAGGTTAGAGCTGATTCCCATATTGGAATAAGTCATCGTACTGGCTGCAGACTATCCAGCCCGGAATTGTCCAACATCAGAAACCATGCTCAGAACTGTAAAACACCTCTTACGTATGATTATTTCAAAATTATAGGCCAAGCAAAAGAAACATCAGAATTGCTTATACTTGAGAGCCTCAGTATCAAATTGAAAGTCCCTTCTCTTAATCAACAAACTATGGTTGTTCCACTGTTTATTGCCTAATTTGGTTGTTTATACTTTAAGTTCTCTGGTCTGTAGGTTTATGTGAATTTTACTGTGCTTTTTACTCTTGCTTTGAAAGGCTGGTGTTTGTCCCGCAAGGGTGTCTGTGATTTTACTTACTGGTTTTGTTGTTCCCTTTTTTTTTTGTGTTATTTTAAATTTTCTTCTTTTATGTTTAATTCATGTGTAATTTAGTGCATAGGTTTTAGTGTCTGTGATTTTACTTAGTGCCTAATCAATTTTTATATAATTTTAATTCCGTGTTTTTATGTATGATTTTTAAGTGTAATTTAGTGCATGTGTTTTCATGAATTTGCTTCATGTCTGATATTTCATCTATGATGTCCCTGGTGGTGTAACAAAGGGTCACGAAACGTAGGATTAAACCACTGTACACGGAATCTGCTTGCTTTCTTGCACCCGCTTCTTTTAACATGTTGAAAAAATATTTCTGTTCTTCACTTGTATATTCAAAGTATATATCGTATCATATCGTGCATCATATGTCTTTCGCCGCGGCTGGGGAGGGACTTCGAATGTTTTTGTTTCAGATTAAGCTGTCCTTATATCCCAGCATGGTGTTTCCCTTGTAGAGCAGCTCATAACTCGTGTTAGGGATAACGGTGGCAGATAACCGATAACCAGTAAGGAAAGTAGACAAATTTTATTATACGAGAAAATTAGGTTAATTTTGAAAATTGTACGGTATTTTCATCCCTATTTCATTAACTCGAGAAAGTTGCTATCGCAAAGAGCATCGATCTTCCAGCGGTAGGGGATCGGTGCAGGAAAACGAAAGATTTTTGGTGAAGAAATAGTTTTCTTCGTGATTGAAAGGAAAATATGATGTATACGTCTCTCGAGGAGAACTGTTACCTGTGTTTGCCCTCTAAGGAAGACTGCAGAATGTAAATGCATAATATGTTTAGTTTTTTACTTTCCATCAGTGAGGCGATAAGTTAATTCATAAAAATCAGCAACTGC
>NC_089749.1:43523238-43535738 GCF_040412425.1 Macrobrachium rosenbergii | reverse complement strand
CCCTAGAAATTAGATTCAAGTTTGAACATTGCCTTTTAAATCTGGGCTCAAGTTTCACCTCATTTCCTGGAGGAGAAGCCGAGGTCGTTGTTCCGATGGGAGCGCTTTCATTTCCTTTCCTCATTCTGTCGGTCGGTCTTTTTCGCTTCTTGTTCTCTCTTCCGTCTTCTTAGTTTCTCCCACTTTATTCTATTGTATTTTGTTCCTTTATTTTCCTGCATTTTGTTCCTCTCTTTTCTCAGTAATGTAGAAACTTATAGCGCTATTATAAATATAATTTCCTATGCTTGCTTTAGTTTTTTCCCAATAACTATTTAATCAATCTTGGGGAAAAAATTCACGTTAATAATTACTGACCTCCACCATCTCTCCCACTTATACACTTCCTCCCCTACTGGTTCAGTTAGCTGTAAGCTTTTAGCCTGGGCTGCCGCTTAAAGCATAATTAAATAATGTTGATTCGAGCGTAATACACTTCCTCTACCACTAAAAAATCCCTCCTTTTCCCTCTTGGCATATCTCCATCCACACCAGCGCTCACTGCTATATCTGAAGGACATCAAAAGATCTGAAGTAATTTGCAGTCCTGCAATCCTACAATTTTCGTTTCCGTTTAAGTAAAAAAAAGAACAGCTGGTCGTGAGGGTGGCAGCAAGACTCCGTTCTGGACAAGGCTGCTCAGTCTGAAAACAAATGAATCTTTCTGCGCCCAGGTTTAGAGAAAGATCTGTGTACATGATGTCAGATGAAACCGACTGTAGTCATTTCATTTTTATTTTTACTCTGTGAAAATCAACATGTTACTTATCATTTACCTTGCCTTTATTTGTCAGTTGAGTTTTACGGAATGCCATTCTTGAAGAAAGGTTATTCTTTCACATCCTTGGGTGTCTGCTGAATGTCTCAAGAACGGTTAAACGGAATTTCATAGAACTTGTAAAATTTATTTATTTGGTCACCTCTCGAGACAGTTAATTAACTTTAAAGTTGAAGATTTGATGCTCTTGAAACTATCTAAGCTCTGAGATGATTCAAAATTTAACCTTCTTGAGGTCATATAATATTATGTATGACAATTTTCACTGCATTGTGTCCTCAATTCTTGAATTGTTGTGGTAACATCTAAAAATACGGGTTTCCGGTGGTTTGAAGGTCTCTTAACCGGCTATATACTTGAGTGGCTTTGACGGGTGCTGAGTTAAAGGGGTAACACTTTTTTGTTAAATGCAGTGACGGAAATTAATTAACTGAGCAGACCCACATAACCCTTTTCATGACCACTAAAACTTTGTTTCAGTGGACCCTATCGGAAATGATTTTGTGGTAGAAAATGGTAGTCCATTAAATCGAATTAGTGCATATTCAAGCGAGGTCATATTTTATTCTTTAGTAGATTACCCTGTTTTATATCTTTTGTGTTGATTTTTAATCAAACTTTATTTCAGGCAGTGTTCTGTTGCTAGTGCAAATGAAGAATACAGAATTAAACGAAAATCTTTTTACATTGCATTTTTGTATCGCAATAAGAGTTTAAATTTCTATTGAGTTTTCAGGCTGGGCTGTAATTAAATAACATAATGTAATAAGTCAATGATATATATACAGTATATATATATATATATATATATATATATATATATATATATATATATATATATATATATATATATATATATATTTATATATTTATACGTCCCTGGGGAAATGCTTATCATGAGCCAGTTATAGACTCTAAATGAATGATTTCTTTACTTACCCCGATATTCGTATAAAATCTGACTGCTGTTGATTCAGGGAATTGTAAAACAAAACAAGGAAAAAGGGTGGAATTTTAACTGAGCTGAGGGCTCTACTCACAATGGAGTTATAAGTAAACATGTTAGGGTATAAGTTTAAGATTACGTGTATTTACATGAAATGAACTATCAGAAGATGAAATGGGCTAATCAGGCAGGCAAGGCCTGAGAGGTTAATTATAACTGGGAACACTTGAAGGTTTATCCGTCGGTGTGACGATGCTGATACAAGGCACAGTCAAGAGAGATTTCCGTGGCTAACAAACCCTCTGTAAACAGAGAGATTTATGAATTAAAAGCTAGTAAGGACATAGTAATATATGCAAAGGACAAGGCGAGCAGAGAGGGTGCCAAAGAAGCCTTGAACACACGATTTTATGTAATTATTTAAACAGGCATTTACGTAACACTACCCTTACAAGGCAAGGTTGATATGGAAATACTTTACCTTGTAGAAGAGGTGGCTTCAGTGAGGGTAATGGCAGCGGAGGAGGGCTGAAGGCTTCACTGGTAAGAATACCAAGGGTCCCTACAAGATAGGACCATGTGGTAGGGCATGGCTCTCTGAAGGAGGCGGGAACAGAAGGGGGAGATGTGTCTCGCTCGCGTCCAGCTATGTCTCTCACTCTTGCTCCTTCGGTGAGGCCCTTATATGACTTCGGTCAGGGGTCAGGAGGTCATCCACAGGTAGATGGGGTTGGTGTCGTTTCCATATGTGTGTGCATCATTTATGACTCAAGATCCAGGTGTTCATGACAGATGTCCTCTCTCTTAATCTGCATCGCCGGCTCTATTCTGCCTCCAGCCATACTTAATCTCCTCACAACATTGTGTCTGTAAACAAAGGACTCCTCATCATCACATGTTCAAGAAGAGAAAGTTGAAGGGATATAAAGAGTGCGGTTAACGGATTAAGGGAGGGGCCAATATTCCTTTCGCCCCTCCTTGTCAGGCAGTGCCAAAATGCACTTTTTTATTTTCCAGCTTTAAATTAAGCGTTTGGTGGCTGGGATGCTTGGGAAGATATAGTAATACATATATATGACTGTGAAATATTTTCTGTTAAAATAGAATTCCATCAAATATAAGGAGCCCAGAAAAACGCCAAAATGTGGAAAATAAAGGATATATTTCAGAGACCAAACTGTCTCTCTCCTCAGGCAAATAGTGAATGAGAAAAAAGTTACAGAAAAATGGTATTTATACCAGAAGGTCCATAGGTCAGTCGTTACATCACACCAGTTGACAATTTCTCTTTAATCTTCTTAATCGCTGGTTGGTGGAAGATTTTATTTATAATATCTGAATCCCAGGCGCCTCTTGAGAGATTCAATGTATTTCTTTGTTTAATCAAGGCTGATTCCGCCATCTGGCTTTTGAATCGACAATTGCTACTGTAAACTATATGAGACACATTCCAGTTTATTCTGTGGTTATGGTTATTTGTGTGGTTAAAAATAGCTGAGCTATGTTGTCCGTACCTAACTGAACTTTATGCTGTATTAATCTCTGGGGGAATGATTTGCCTGTAAAACCGATATAAGATTGGTCACAGTCGAGGCAAGGGATTTCATAAACTCCTGTGTCATTAGGGACTGGCTTTTGTTAGACGTTAATCAGGGATTGGCTAAGGTATTTGGTTAGGTAAAAACAAAAGGGTAAGAGTTTCCAAGCGTCTGTGTCAACGTCTTAATCATGTCCAGGTGTGGGATTTTTATGTTATTGTTGGGCGTTTCTCTGGTCTTGGTTGGGGGCGGGGGGACGGTACAAAATAGTGTCTGCTTTGTGGATGCTTTCTCAACTAAATGGTCAGGGTACTTTAAAGGTGACAGCTGCATACGGATTAGTTCAATTTCTTTTCCAGAAATCCAGGGAGCAAATCTGTAAGGCTCTTAAGAATAATTTGCTGGCGACGCCAATCTTGATAGAGATGTCATGATATGTATAAAAATGGATGTATGACAGAGAGAAAATTGGTTTTCTGTGTATGGTAAATTTGTATTCTGTCGTGTCTCTAATGATTAAAACGTCAAGAAAAGGAATTTTGTTGTCTGTTTGCCATTCAACTTTAAATTTGATGCTAGACACTAATGCGTTTAATTTTGAAAGAAATTCATTGAAACTGCCCCACTTATTATCCCAAAATGTCTTTAGGTTTTATTGTATTTATTATTACAGTTTCAAAATATTCCATATATAGATTGACTAAGACAGGACTTAAAGGGCTGCCCATGCTGCACCCGAATGTTTGTTTATAGAATGACTCGCCGAATGAAAAGATGTGATTTGATACACATAATTCAGCTAACTTTATTATTTTATATCTAGGGCTAGTGGGAAGTGGTCTGAATAGAGGGCTAATTTTTCCCTCAAAAACTGTAGAACATCCTGTACTGGTACTTTTGTGAATAGGGAATCTACGCCAAAACTGAAAAGTTTTTGTCCATGATGACGATGTTGTAATAACTAGATCCGACAAAGACGGCAAAATCAGCCAACTCCTTAGTGACACTAACAGTCATGACAAAACTCACAAAGATAATCTTCCATTCAGACCTATCATCTAATGTGCAGGAGCTTTTAATTATAAAATTTCTAAGTGGTTATCCGGCCCCCTTTCCCCTTTCTTAGGCATATTTTCTCCCAAGAACATTAAACATTCTGAAGATTTCTGTCACCAGTTCAAAGAAGCACAAATACCACTTCACAACACAAAACCTTTAAGTTTAGATGTAGATTCCCTATTCAAAAAGTACCAGCACAGGACGTTCTACAGTTTTGAGGGAAAAATGAGCCCCTATTCAGATCATTTCCCACTAGGCCTAGATAAAATAATAAAGTTAGTTGAATTATGTGTATCAAATAACATCTTTCCATTCGGCGAGTCATTCTATAAACAAAAATTTGGGTGCAGCATGGGCAACCCTTTAAGTCCTGTCTTAGCCAATCTATGCATAGAATATTTTGAAACTGTAATGATAAATAC
Organism: Macrobrachium rosenbergii; assembly: GCF_040412425.1. Classification (NCBI taxonomy): domain Eukaryota; kingdom Metazoa; phylum Arthropoda; class Malacostraca; order Decapoda; family Palaemonidae; genus Macrobrachium; species Macrobrachium rosenbergii. Next base: position 43,530,956 of record NC_089749.1, on the reverse strand, counting down.
AATAAAACCTAAATACATACAATGGATGAGATATATAGGTGATATCTTAACATTTTGGGATAATAAGTGGGGCAGTTTCAATGAATTTCTTTCAAAATTAAATGCATTAGTGTCTAGCATCAAATTTAAAGTTGAATGGGAAACAGACAACAAGATTCCTTTTCTTGACGATTTAATCATTAGAGACACGACAGAATACAAATTTACCATATACAGAAAACCAACTTTCTCTCTGTCATACATCCATTTTTATACATATCATGACATCTCTATCAAGATTGGCGTAGCCAGCAAATTATTCTTAAGAGCCTTACGGATTTGCTCCCTGGATTTCCTGGAAAAAGAAATTGAACTAATCCGTAAGCAGCTGTCACCTTTAAAGTACCCTGACAATTTAGTTGAGAAAGCGATCCACAAAGCAGACACTATTTTGTACCGTCCCCTCAAAACCAAGACCAGAGAGACGTCCAACAATAAAATAAAAATCCCACACCTGGACAGGATTAAGACGTTGACACCGACGCTTGGAAACTCTACCCTTTTGTTTTTACCTACCCAAGTACCTTAGCCAATCCCTAATTAACGTCCAACAAAAGCCAGTCCCAAAAGACACAGGAGTTTACGAAATCCCTTGCCTCGATTGTGACCAATCTTTATCGGCTTTACAGGCAAATCACTCCCCCAGAGATTAATACAGCATAAACGTTCAGGTAGGTACGGACAACAGAGCTGAGCAATTTTTAACCACATAAATAACCATAACCACAGAATAAACTGGAATATGTCTCGTATAATTTACAGCAGCAATTGTCGGTTCAAAAGCCAGTTGGTGGAATCAGCCTTGATTAAACAAAGAAATGCAGTGAATCTCTCAAGAGGTGCATGGGATTCAGATATTATGGATAAAATCTTCTCCAACCAGAGATTAAGAAGATTAAAGAGAAATCGTCAACTGGTGTGACGTAACGACTGACCTATGGACCTTCTGGTATAAATACCGCTTTTCTGTAACTTTTTCTCATTTACTATTTGCCTGAGGAGAGAGATGTTTATATACTGTTTATATATATATATATATATATATATATATATATATATATATATATATATATATATATATATATATATATATATATATATATATATATATATATATATATATATATATATATATAATATAAACATACTGATGTGCCTCATGGCATCAGCTAGCTGCGCGTCCCTCATCAAGGGATCATTCCAGTATTAAAACTCGATAGAATTATTCGGTAATTAATATAAAAGAAAAAAGTGCCCCCAATTACAAAGGTTTTCCACATAATAATGGCCTGTCAGCTTTATGGCAGTGATCAGCTTAATTATGCATTTCTCTCTCCCACCCTTTGGGTATCTCTCTCTCTCTCTCTCTCTCTCTCTCTCTCTCTCTCTCTCTCTCTCTCTCTCTCTCTGAGAGATAAGCAATTTTCTTTCCTGAAATATTTCTTATTCGGATGATCATACGGGAACCTAATTACACTGGAGGTTTTTTCTCCCTTTTCTTACCATCACACGAGTCCTCAATCCACTCTGAATATTCGGAAGTCATTTTTAAATCAGAATTTTTCTTTCAAAATCTGTCGAGTCAGAGCACAGTTTTGTAATATAACAGGCGACATGTTATCCTCAACCGTAAGGGACGAGAGATGAAAGCTATATAAAAGTGTTTTCCAGCATATTTATAGCAGATGCCGATGGCACGGTTAACCTAATACTCGAAGATTATTAAAAAAAAAGAAGTGTAAGTCGGAAAACCGGAAGCACGATGAGTCTCGTAGCTCACTGTAGAGGGAAAGTAGTGAATGAAGTAAGCTCTCTTGCCTGTGTGCCATAGATTGTTTGAGTGGTTGCTGTTAGTTTAGTTAACATTTTCATTCCTGTATTCATTGATTAGCTGCCAATATTAACTTTTATTATTGATTTTATTATTTCTTTCATTATTTTTCCGTATCTTCATTGTATGTAATATTATATAATTTTTCACAATCATTTAGTTTTATATATTTTTAGATTTATAAAATGAAATGGTTGAGTATTATTTATTTGTTTTCATCAGTATTGTTTTATATGTAATTTGAGACCGTTGTGGATATAAATATTCACTTAATCAAAATTCAGTGTTATCCTTTGTACATAATTTGAAACTTTTTTGTTTCGTCTTTTCTCTTAAACTCCCAAGCAACTGCACTAGGTAACAGAAATGGTTTGGTCTTTTATTCCGTTTGATATCTTGCTACACTTTCGGGCATCCGGAGGCAAGGACCCTTGATGTTATAAGGACAGCCAGCCAAAATTAGGGATCTTTCCTAGATAGTGACCCGAAGGGTTTTCGGGAGTCGTTATCTGGGACTAATATTTCTTGGGGGTCATTATCTTTATGATATTTACAGTCTTTTGTTTATGTTTTTGAGGTAATCCCAACGGGCTTGTACTAAACACGCCGCAAAGGTGGATACATACCGGGTTAATAAAAACCCTTGGGGGTCACTATCTAAGAAAGATCCAGATTTGGTTTTGATGACCATATTGGGGAGACATTTCAGATTTCCCACCCGTACCGTTTTAAATTCTCCGTCACGACCGATTTTTAAATTTTCATGATATATTAGTCAAGGTATGAATGACTGTGGTTTATTTTTCTACGTAAATATAAGCGTGGAGGATGTTAATGAGTCTTTCAATTGATTTGAATGAAAAAAAATTCTTCAGTTGCATATGTATGTCTGTAACGCTTGCCGTAGCAAAAAGGAAAGTACGCGAATAACAAGGGAGATGACGTCTTCTTTACCGGTTAAAATAGACCTGTATTGTTCTTCATTGGTGGGGTGGGTAGAGTTCTCGACTAACACGCTGTTGGCCCAGCGTTCGACTCTCCGACCGGCCAATGAAGTATTAGAGGAATTTATTTCTGGTGATAGAAATTCATTTCTCGTCATAATGTGGTTCGGATTCCACAATAAGCTGTATGTCCCGTTGCTAGGTAACCAGTTGGTTCTTAGCCACGTAAAATAAATCTAATCCTTCGGGCCAGTCCTAGGAGAGCCGTTAATCAGCTCAGTGTTCTGGTTAAACTAAGATATACTTAACTTGGCCATCCACAACAAGAGAGCAGGATAAAAACTGGGTTTTCTATTTCTTACTTCATTTACCAGATGATTTTCTCTGTCATTTTACTCCCGGTAAAATTCTTATGCTAACTGGCTCTGAAAACAATCTCATTCGTGTAACAAAGTGTTTCATTTTTCTCCTTCTTCCTTTGTGCTCCCACAGGTCTCCTTCGGTTCGGTGTCTCCCGCCCTGAGCGACCGGTCGTCTTTTCCGCGTTTCATCCGCACTGTGGCGCCGGATTCCTCGCACAACGCAGCCAGGCTGGCCTTCTTGACGCACTATTCCTGGAGCACTGTGGCCACCATCTCCGAAAATCACGACATGTACACTTTGGTGAGTACAATATGGTAATAATTTCTAATAATCCACCTATAGCGGAAGTTCAACCTTTCTTCCATTATGTTAAATGTTTCATCGAGCACCGCTGTTCAGGGTGTGCGCACAATTTTGTCGTTGTGTGCAGGATCGCGTGATGGCTCATGTCCCTCTTGCAAACCAACTACGATCACTCTGTGGACTTTGCCACGCATGCCCAGGCAAGACGCAGACTTTCCCCAATTTATCAGACTATCGGCCACTAATTCCATTAGTCATCACTGACAATAGAATGGGTTTAAATGAAGGCTAATTCAGTGTAAAATGGTGCTTTAATCGATGTAATCTGTTGGTTGGAATTTTAATGACTTTATCACGTAATTAATATATTATAGCGTTCACCTCTCTCTCTCTCTCTCTCTCTCTCTCTCTCTCTCTCTCTCTCTCAGGAGACTTCATTTTGGCTGTCTCCTTGGTTGAAAATTCCTGTTATAGATATGTTATATGTACTGTTGTTGTTGTTGTAGATTTAGCTGGCTTTGTGCCATCATCGACTTTTATTATTGGATAGCCCTTAATTCATATGTACATATTGCGTCCATTTGCTATATTTCCTCTGAAGACAGAATGTAGAATTCCCCAAATACTTGTTTTAGGTGAGTCCTGTACACTTCCCTCTTTTAAGAGACAATCATCCGTCGCGTCCTGTGCGGTTAGGTCACATTCGATATTGCTTTCGCCCTCTTTCCTTTCCTTAATTTTAGATTGGGCTTATATTATACGTATATATTATAGTAGCACATTGTATATGATTTCTTATGAACAAAAACCACTTGTCTGTGTGTAACTACGTAATTGGGTTTGTGAGAAAATAGATTCATACACACACACACACACACACACACACACACACATATATATATATATATATATATATATATATATATATATATATATATATATATATATATATATATATATATATATATATATATATATATATATATATATATATATATATATATGTGCGTATGTGCGGTCGCGCGTGCATCTGTGTGTAATGCCGGTTAGCGCAGCGTATTGTTTTTCACCGTAATTTAATTAATCTTTGATATAAAACAACAAGGTACTTGTCGAGATTGATTTTGAAATAGATTAAGACTCGTTAATTTAAAGATAATTGCAAGAAAACTGCTTTGCAAAAACCTCTGTTGTAAAACCCAGTGTGCTTCAGGTCTCCTTTATTGTTTATTGTTTAATTATGAAACTGAAGTAGAGGCGCAAAATGAAAATACGACACACTTCATTAAGACCAGGCCAAGTATATGACTTTTTAATTAAGCGGGTAATCCAGGCATCGGTTATTTGAAGATTTCGCTTTCAGTAATAGAATATTGGCGAGGCCGCTTAAATGTATTATAAAGCCTCTTTATTAATACGTTTCGAATTTTTGATAAGCCTGCTTTTGCGCTCCGTGAATGGATAACCGATAGGAAATAGATTTTGCGACAAATCAATGAAGGTTGAGATATAGACAGTGAAATGAAATCCAATGATGGGACGAGTGAAAAATATTCTGTGAATTCATTGTGTTGACTGGCAAGAAAAAAATTTGACAAAGGTTCTTCAGGAATTTCTGTGTAAAAGCGATCTATTAATCAGTTATTTTACGCGAGGTAAGAGTGTATGATTATTTCGGCTAACTTGACTTCGATCGTTAATGCAGCTGAATGATGTCAACCGATATTTAACCAACTTAAGGCCCGTTTATACATCCTAACTTTATCGACGTTCATGTTATTAAGGTCTTGAGTTGTTAACAACTCAAAGTTAGCCAAGCTTCTCCACTCAAGTGACGTGAATCGACGTCGGTCCAGGTGCTGCCAAACTTTAGGTGACGCACTTCTTGGTTGGTTAGGCCGAGCATCAAGGCCCACAACCAGCCTCTTCCTCTCTTGAACACGTGACCCCTCGCATGACCCGCACCAGGTCACGCTTTGAGGTGAACATTGATGTGGTTACGATGCAAAAAGGCTAGTTAGGTATCGTAACAGGAGAGTAAAGTAAAACAAGAAAGGAAATTATTCTTGGTGCACTGACATAATTGATAAGTTTATGTAAGCTGGCGTTGCAGCTTTACGTATTTGCATCGAAAGTGGGTGGAACTTGCACACTTTTTTTGTCTTTTTTGTTGTGTGGGTGGCATATTTTGATTTCTTTTTGCCAATAATGGCACGAAGTAGCGTTCATGCTGTCTTACGGACGCACTCGTTCTATAGTACTCAGGTATTATTTCGCTCTTGAAGGAGAGTCTTGGATGCATTTAGTAAGGTACTACATTTAATACTATCCATTGGATATGTTTATCGTTCACCCTGAACGTTTCAGTTGGCGGTTGCTAGGTGTCTGTAGAAATGGTCAGGCGTTTCCTGGCCGATTCAGGAGCAAAGGCGTGTGCTGACATAAGGCCAGCTTATTCTAAACCAACTAACGAACCGAATTTTACCCAGTAAGTTTAATCAAGTGCGAAATGGAATAATTGGAGTCTGACCGACCGACAGAGACAGGAGAGTTCATTCATGTTTCAAAAGGCATTTTATTCGTCGCTTGACAAGAAAGAAAGTATATTGGCTTTATAGGATTTTCAGAAAAATGTAATTTTAGTAAAAAACGCAAACAAAGTGCATCGTTTTGTTGGAAATTTACTCTTTCTTATTATGTATGTCGTGCAATGGGAGCTTCAGAAGTTCAAGTGAAAATGCAATGCATTACTACTCTAATACTCTTCTTGCATTTTAATACATTTTTATCTATTTATTAATTTATGAATTTATTTTTTCTACTTGAATAAGTGGGATCTCTTCTTTTTGTATTTCCATTTACCTCCTCTTGCTTCTTCCTAATGAACGCCATAGTCTTCTGAAGCTTGAATTTCAAGTCAGTGGCCCCTGTGGTGGGCTTGTTCCATGTGAATAGGTTTCATCTTCTGAATGGATTAATAATTATTATATGGCGAATAATAAGTAAATATTCTGTAAATGCTAAGAATTAGGCGAGCATTCTCCGGGAATCAAATGAAGCATGGACATATCGCAATCTTTTTGTGGCCTTCAGTTGACGACCAGCAGAGGCAAGGTTGTTGTTCAGTTACGCTGGTGTCTGCACAGGCTCTTGCATGCTTGCGAGCACACTTTAAAGGCAAAGCTAACCATAGGGAATTTATTTCAGCGAATTTAACGCTCATTCAGAAAAACAAAAAAAAAAGGAAATTTCTTTATAAGCCTAACCAAAGAAAAATGTATGTATCTCAGAAAAACAGACGTTCCTTAAAAACCTAAGACAGTATGTACTTTTTTTGATGACTACACCAGCCATCCTAATGCTGGAGAGCCATAAGTGTTCTCCAGCAATCCTGTAATCCAGACCAGTCGGATCGTTTTCCATCGTGAAGAATCTGGAGAAGAGACGATCCCAAGTCCGTTTTCTATTTGTGTTGCCCGGATCAGGTGGCGTCTCCTTCTCCTCCTTCCAGTTCCCTGGAATTCTTTAATGAATGTCTTTCCAGATCTCTGCCTGAGATCTGATTTCTTATTAGCTGTTCTCGTCTTGCTGTGGAGAAAATAAAGCTATATGAACGTCGCATTGGCGGTTTGAGGAGTTTATTTTATAGCTGAAGCTGGGTTTGCTCAATGGGATCTTTTATTTGATCAGTTATAGTTAGTTACTTTACTTCAAGTGAACTGGGGTGAAAGGTATAGCTCTACCGGCTTCCTAGACAAGTGTGCATAAATACATGCATATATATTGAAGGGATTAAGTTCATTAATAGATTTTGCTTTTGGGATCAGGTTTGTTTTGTAGTGCCTTGCCCTTCTCGATTTCCGTACCATAATACAGGGGTTCATTCACAATTAGGAGTTCTTGGCTTTTTCTAGCTGAACAGTGTCCTCCAGTAAATTAGTGTCAACAGTTATACATGAAATACACATACACACCAATATACGAGTATATATATGTATATATATATATATATATATATATATATATATATATATATATATATATATATATATATATATATATATATATATATATATATATATATGACATTTTTATCACACCGTGATTTATATACGATCATGAAGCTAAGTACAATTTCCCCGCTCTCGACGGGTAAATAAAGTACACCAGACTCGGCGTTAACTTATACCTCTCTTGATAGCTCAGTGGATAGCGTCGACTGGATTCGCTGGATGCGC
>NC_089749.1:43488238-43515738 GCF_040412425.1 Macrobrachium rosenbergii | reverse complement strand
TATATATATATATATATATATATATATATATATATATATATATATATATATATATATATATATATATATATATATATTGGTGACAGATAAATTGGGTTTGTCAATAAAGATTAAGCCGGCCTTTTGCCGGCATTGACCCAAGTAAGGAAGCGGCACACGGACCTACCAACCAACATTGATAAATCGGGTCAGATACGAATGTCACTTGTAGATAAACGTTAATGTTAACATTTAAATTGCTTGTAAAACTGATCGTAAGTGTAACTGCGTGAATGTTTGAGAGAGTACAATTGTAAATAAAAATGTCTTAAAAAACATAAACGAGGCAGCTAATGACAAAGACAGAGAGAGAGAGAGAGAGAGAGAGAGAGAGAGAGAGAGAGAGAGAGAGAAATGGAAAACCGATACACTGCATGAAGTCTAATATTTTCTTTCGTCTCTGGGTGACAAGCGCAGACTTTAGCAAACGCGAACGGATGAAAAAATGAATGTGTTATTTTTAGCAAGACTTGCTTGCTCTTAATTAGGGACTCAGAGGAAGGCTATATTGTTTCCAGACTTTACATAATCTCACTGTTATAAGGAGCATCGTTTTTCCTTTGATTTTATACATATATATTATGAATGTATGTATATATACATATATATGAATATATATGTATGTATATATATATATATATATATATATATATATATATATATATATATATATATATATATATATATATATATATATAGTATATATATATATATACAGTATATATATATATATATATATATAAATTTTATCACTTATACTTGTGTGAATTTTTCAGATTCACAAATATTAAGCCTCAAATATCTTTCTCTATCAAATTTAATATACTTTGGGAACAGCTTACACCTAAACGGAATTATAATTGGTAAGTGCTCTTGACCTGACCAGGATTCGCTCCTGGTCTTTGCTTTAGAAGCAATGATAGACAATCGACTTTGACAGGTCGGATATCAGGAGAGATGTAAATTGATGTTGACTGCTGTACTTACATGCACTCCTGTTGAGTTCATGGTTTTTGCCGATAAGTTATAATTTCCTTCTGGTGTAAGTTATTCCCCAGTTATAGTTAACTGATATATTTTATATTGTGGTTTAATATTGTTATATATACACACATACATACATACATACATACATACATACATACATACATACATACATACATACATACATACATACATACATACATACAGAATTACTAGTTACTTACAAAAGATGCAGAAGTCGTTTTAGTAACCTCAGTGACCTCTTGACTTCACATTTTTGCTTGTGGTTATCATTACGAAGCCTTGAATCCGAAATAAGGAACAAACAAAGAAACCCCAACCTCCAGTGGTGAAATTTAAACTCAAGCACGACTGAGTGTGGTGAGGTCAAGCTAAACCACTCGGCCACTAAGAGGGAGATGGAGCTTATACACTCTTACCTCTGCTCTAAAACACTAGGCTAAGATGGTGTGGATGGGTTTATTCCAGCTCTCCCAAATGTATTTGAATTTGGCAGATATGTGTATATGGGCTGAATAAGGCTTACATCCTTTTTTTTTTTTTTTGTGGCTGAGTGGCTTAGCCTAATCTCACTGCCACCCATCGAGTGCATGTGTGAATCTCACCACGGAAATTTAGGGTTTTTTCATTTGATCTCGTTTCAGATTTCAGTGTAAATTTAGTATATATAGAAAACATCAAATAATTTATGTACATTATTTTTCTTGACATTATTATCATGATAATCTCTTCATTCACTCCAGTGTTCCCGCGAGCATTGCATATTGCCCAAAGTCTAACCTTAGTATTGTCAACCCTGAAATCCCGGATAACGAACTATAGACCCATTAGAACAAGAGGTAAGGACTTGTGTTATCCAGTTCATATATTGGGTACTTGCTACAACAGAGTGACAAGAAGCCAGAATTTTCTAAGAACCCCCTCTGTTTCCCGTATTTCATCGACTTTGAGTGCCTAAAATCATTTTGTTGAAATATTCAGTGTAAATGTAGTCTTTTCCAATAATATCACTATGAAAAACTTACTTTTCGTCCTCGCCAGATTAAGGATATTGTTTAAAAAATCCTTTGATTGGACTGTGATTCATTGTATTTGAGTCAGACATACGAGTAATTAAATGTTAGAATAAACCAACATAAACATTTAGTTAGAACAGGCCCAAATAATGACCCTGTTGCACACCTAAGTGAAAAATTCCATTTGTCTCCTAGTTGTACAATAATATGTAAACATAGTTTTCCAAAACCTCGTCAAGTACACTCTTGCCCCCATTTTGCACAAGATGATCAAAGCAGATTTATAAGAGAGAGTAAATATTATCAGTAATTTGGGCTAATGGTACTTACCCCTCCTTGGGCCATCCAGTTATCTGAGATAATCTTAGACAGCTGTTCCTCGCCTGAAGGCCTACCCCAAAAGTAATGCATTGAAATGGATATACTGTATAGACCATTTTAATTCTAATCTTAGTTTGTTTGTAAAACCTAGTCTCCTTTGTAAAATTTTGTTTCATTGTTTGTAGTTTGCTTGAAAATGCCTCAGGATAAAGATGAAAGATCTTGCACCTAGAGCGAAAAAAAGTTCATTGTGATATATAAATTATATATACATACATACATACATACATACATACATACATACATACATACATACATACATGTATATATACATACATATATATATATATATATATATATATATATATATATATATATATATATATAGATTATCAAGGAATCATAATTAAAAGGAACAAAACTATTATATATATATATATATATATATATATATATATATATATATATATATATATATATATATATATATATATATATATATATATATATATATATATATATATATAAAGTATACTTACTTTTGATAACATTAATTGTCCTGTTTTACGTACATACTTTTTTTCAGCTTATTATGAATGAAAATCGTTAATGATGTAAGTAAACTAAGCGCTGTTCATGACTTTTATCATTATAACTTTTGAAGTATTTATTTAATCCCAGGAAATGTGAGGTGTAGCATCGAAACACTCATCAACTTTTGATAAACGTTGTAACATTTTACTTTTCTAATTGAATTTTATCAGTTTTATCTTCATCTTTCGTATCATTCCTTGATTTTAGCCATCGCCTTTTTTCTTTTTAGATTTTCTTTTCTTCCGTTTACCTCGCTCGATTCCTGATAATCTTTCTCCCTCATGGAATCAGGGGCAAGATCACTCAATCTGACTTGACAAACTTCAGCAGCTGCAGTCAGCAATAACAGCGCCGGTTTATCGATTCACTCGCACGTTTTCTGCCGCACTTTTTCTCCTCACAATCTGTTGGCAAATTGGTCTCGGTGGTGTAGCGATTTCTGTTCAGAATTTATCCTGACCTTGGTTTTGGCGGCTGTTTCTCTTCAGCTTTCGTTTCGACATTGGTGGCGGATTATTAATTAAGTGCAGATTTTGTAAAGAAATTTGTTATAGGGATTTTTCAGTTCAAAATTCGTCGCGATCGATTGATTGATTGTAATTTTTCTGGCCGAGCAACAAACTAAGGTCACTGACGGCGAAAGTCTGTCAGGGTATTGGTTGTATGTGTGGTGTGTTTTCTATCTAGAATTTGGAGCATAAGGATTATGATGATAACAGCATTTATCTGTCTGGAATTCAACACAAAATTTGTAGCGGTCACTTTTTCATACCAAACGATGCCGGAAAATTCGTGGCATTGGTAATATATTATTCGTATAATTTGGCCGGTGATTGGTGGCAACATTTTCAGTCTAGCGTGTTCCCATAAAATTCATCGTAATATCAGCGTTTTCAGTTAAGAAATTGTAATGAAATTGTTGCCCGTAGTAGCTCTCTCTGTCTAGATTTTAGTGCAGCATTAATGACAATTTTAGAGTTTTCTGTCCGGGGTCACAGTGCTGTTTTTCTTTCCGGAGTTCGGCCGCAGCGGGGTTATCTGTTCAGAATGCAAGGGAAAAAACGTTGGGAGTAGATATATATGTCTAGATTTGGGAGAGAAAGCCCTGGCGTGCACGTGATATTGATGGCAGGATTTTTCGGTCAAGAATATGTCATCTAAGTTGTCTTGATGGTGTCAAGAATATGGCATCTAAGTAGTCTTGATGGTATCCAAGTTTTAACGTGAAAATAACGCTAGCAACAGTTGCAATAATTCGACATGAGAGTTGTTTTTGACGGTCAGTTTTTATACTTATAATGAGGTGTGACGTTGGTTGCAGTGTTGAGAGATTGATGTCTTAAGGTAATTGCGTTCATAAGGTTTTTCACGGGAAAATGTTCGTCAATTTGTTTCATCATGATCGGCTGACCGTTTTCCTGGAGGCGCCGCAGAATCTCGGGTTTCAGATGAAAATAATTTTCAGTTAGATGTGAGGACCAGGAAATTTCGAATGCTACACAGGACAGTCGCGGTTTCGGTTATCTTCTGTCATCGGTCTGGAGTCAGAAATTCTTGGAGAGTTGTAGGTCACGACTAGGCACGCCAGAATGAAAATTGCATTTATATGTTATATATGTATGTATGTATGTATGTATGTATGTATGTATGTATGTATGTATGTATGTATGTATGTATGTATGTATGTATGTATGTATGCATTTATACACACAATTCCACAGCCGTCAACCAAAGTGACAATAGTTGTTGTGACAACAATCTACATAAATCAGTCAATCAGTATGGGCGACAAGGATGAGTTTTGTAGTACTTGGGTCACACTTGCTAGGTCCATGGATCGCCTAACCCGGCCTGCCGCCCGCCAGCCCACCGTGCCGTAAAAGAATTCAGACATCTGGTGGTGTAAAAAAAGTAAATAAATACTTAAAAAGATCAAAATAAAACGGCATTGAGTACGCAACATTAAAAAAAAAGCAAACGGAAGGTAATCTTTTGTGGCCGCCCTCTTTGAAAGGTAGAAGGTATACACATGCACAGCTATACACAATATACAGTCTATATAACTACATAGTAACTGGCCATACTTATTTGTATAGTATGCCTTTTTTGTAACGCTTCAGCAGTTGTGCTACTGTGTAAAGAATCTTTTTGAATGACATGTTTGCATATTTTTTTCATTCTAATTTGTTTGTAGTTTACCACGTGATCAGCATATCTGTATTATGGTATTTCCCGACTATGTATATCAAAGCAAAGGCATTGCTTCTGTTTATACTTTTTTATTTTGCTTTTAGCTATTAAGAACTGATTCTTCAATCGTGTAACTGAATATTCTAATAATGAACTGGTTCTTTAGGGAAAGTTTTTTTAAGATTGTACAAATCCTGATTTTATGTTATTTTTGCGTTTTGTGTAACCCTGGTGGTGGGAACAGAAACCCAAAACGTTGGCGCAAGTAAACAAGACGGATGATTTCCAGTATTCTTGCTGCTCTATTCATAGTTGAATTTAAGCTCGCAGAAAGTTTAAATCTTACACACACAAACATATAGATATGTATATATATTTATATATATACATATATAAATATACATATATTTATATATATATATATATATATATATATATATATATATATATATATATATATATATATATATATATATATATATATATATATATATATATATATATTAACAGATCTTCAGCCTAAATATCGTTTAATATCCAATTCAGCATACCTTGGGAATAACTTACACCCAAGGGGAACTGTAAATAATGAGTGCTTCGTCACTGGCAGGATTCGAACTCTTGCCTGCTTTAGAAGCAACAACAGATAATGACTGTGCCAACAGAACTATCAAAAGGAATATAAGTTGTTATTGACTTTGCTGTATATATTACCTGCCGAATTAAGGGTCTGTACTTAGAATTAATATAAACCCACTTCCATCTTGACAGCAGATTGGTAAGATTTGTAACACTTGGCTAGTTATGAATTTTTGTCACTTAACAGTTAAAATTCCCCTTGGGTGTAAGTTATTTCCGAGGTACAGTATATGTGTGTGTGTGTGTATATGTGTATGTATATATACATATATATATATATATATATATATATTTTACCCTGATATATATATATATATATATATATATTATATGATTTTACCCTGACTGATGTCCTATATATATATATATATATATATATATATATATATATATATATATATCTCTCTATATATCTATATATATATATATATATATATATATATAAATATATATATATATATATATATAATATAATCTCTCTAATATAATATATCTATATCTCTCTCTATCTATATCTATATATATATATATATATATATATATATATATATATATATAATATAATATATATATATATATATATATATATATATATATATATATATATATATATATATATATATTTCGATCAGGGTAAAATCATCCACCAGATGTTCCACGTTACCCGAGACACGCATCTGTTCCTTTTACCCTGAACAGTCATATTCTCACCTTATTTTCTTATCCTAATGTTTAAGATCACTGACTTGACCCGACCAGCTCGTCATTCTCTGACTTGGTGTGTGACCTCATTAGGCTAGGTTTGGGTAAGCTACGCTTGGGTAGTGTTAGGTTATTCAAGGTTTCGGTAGGGTCTTCGTTAGGGTTTGACTGGGTTTGTGGATATTGATTGTAACATTCCTGATTAAAGGAATGAGGGGATCTGTGTTTACTGCTTTTATAGTAATATCTATTAGGTGGCAGGAGTTGATGTGTAGTTATTCAGCATAGCCAAGAAATGATTAAAGTGAAATATAATACTCTGGGTGTGCTAAATAGTGACAAGAACTGGATTTCAAGGAAGTGAAATGAGTAACATTCTCTAGATCGAAGATCAAGCCTAGTTTGGCCGAAGTGTATTTTTTCTTTCATAAAATCTGTGAAATGAATTTAAGGACTTTTTGAATTGATTGAATAAATAGATAACTTTCCTGTCTTGATCGTCGACAGAATTCGTTTTATCAAAAATTTATGATCAGGTGGTCTACAAGAATGCAGTTTTTTCGAGCTTGTGACCAAATGATTCATAGCATTAATTATAACCGTATTTAGGAATGAAACGTGTTAACGTGTGAGCGTATTAAATGTAGAATTGAGTTTTTATCGGCCATCATTAAAGCAGCATAATGTTGGTTGAAGACCAGCAATGATCGCATGGAAATAGATTATAAGTGAAGCTTTAAGCAACATGTTAAATCTGGGGAAAAAAAGAATAGGAGCTCGGACAGTTGGAAAGGGAAATTCAATGTTTACGAAAGCTCAAGAGTTGTCTGCCAGTCAGAAGAATTTTCAGGAGCTCTGAAAGGAATGCTTGATTAGCTCCTTCTATAGCTGGAGCAACAGGGCGTGAAACAGCAACTTCAAAGTGATCTTCTCCTGTTGATTGCAGACCGTCGGTGGAGGCGAGAAAGGATTTCCTCATTTTAGATGTTTGCTCGGTGGATGCTAAGCATGATCAATAATTCACGAAACCAAACAACAGTGTTTATACTTTGGTGTTTATTTAGGAAGAAGCGAAGGTGTGTGTACATTTACTTGACTTATCATTTTTCTTGTACTTTCTGTAATTTGAAAATTTGTTATGTGCTTATTTATTTATGCACGTTTGATATTCTTCTCTGTATGTGTTTATGCGTGTGTATATATGAAGAGATTTTCTCTAGGCATGAATGTGTAAATGCATGTATATATCTGTATATGCATGTATGTATGTATTGATGCATCTCATGACTTGTACGTATGTATGTATAAAGAGATCTCTTTTTATATTAATATGTCTCTATACATGCCTTTACGTATGTTTTATTAAGTGTGCATGCAAGTCGAGATCTTTGTGAGTTTTAGTATTTTCGTATGTATGTAATAATAGAAATTCGCATGGGTATACCTATGCATAAATTAGTAGGTCTCTGGGTATGTTTCTGTGTAAAATATCACCACAAATCTGTGGATTTTCAGCATAATTGAAAGGTCATCAATCAAGCAAATATCAAAATGAGAATGATATATTCCATCGACCCACAACCTATAAAGAATTTATTTAGGGCTTAAAAAATGAAAACGAATTAATAAGAGAAAAAAAAGATGTAATAGATGATTAAAAAACGAATGGAAATGATTGAAAGGAACATATACACTTTTTAAATGATTTTCAGAGTTTAAAAGTCACAGAAAAAAACATGAAGTCAACATTTCGAAAAATAAACGGGAGCTTTTTGGTTTGGTAGTGAATCTGCCATTACCTAAGTGACAGAGAGAGAGAGAGAGAGAGAGAGAGAGAGAGAGAGAGAGAGAGAGAGAGAGAGAGAGAGAGAGAGAGAGAGAGAGAACATGATGAACAAGTCCATAAAATAAACGACGAAGAGCAAGTGGCAGTGTCAGGATAAAGAAGAGAGAGAGAGAGAGAGAGAGAGAGAGAGAGAGAGAAATCGACGACGGTACAACATTAAAACGAATGAGAGGAAATGTCCGAGTCAGGGGAGAGAGAGAGAGAGAGAGAGAGAGAGAGAGAGAGAGAGAGAGAGAGAGAGAGAGAGAGAGAGAGAAATCACATTTGGAGTGGTTAAGGCCGTGAGGGACGACTGGGTTTGGTCCAGAAAATTCAGCATAGGGAACTTCTTCTCATTCTGGGGAAAGCAAGAGGGAAAAATGAAAGCACAGAAGTGGCAGGGAAAAGTTAGGGGAAAACGTCCATCGAAAAGAGGAAGAAAAATGGTGTACATAGAACAGTGATTGAAAGAAAGCTCGCACCAAGCACAGAAAGAATTGCGTGAAGGTTAGGAGGCAAACAGAATAGGTGCCTCACACACACACACACACAGACAGGATGTGTGCCGGAATCGCATACCGTGGAAATGCTCTTGCCAAAGAGGGTGATGTAAGAGGGAGTCTAACACACACTCATCTACGTACACACATACACACATATATATATGTTGTGTATGTGTGTATATATATATATATATATATATATATATATATGTTTGTGTTATATATATATGTATATATACATATACATATAGTATATATACACACATGCATATATTTATACACACACACATATATATATATATTTATATATATGTTGTGTATACATGTATGTATGTTTGTGTTACATATATACATATACATACATACATATATATACAGTATATATACACACATGCATATATTTATACATACACACACATATATATATATTTATATATATGTTGCATATGCATGTATGTATATATTTGTGTTACATATATACATATATATACATACATATATATATACAGTATACATACACACATGCATATATTTGTATACACACACACACACACACAGAGAGAGAGAGAGAGAGAGAGAGAGAGAGAGAGAGAGAGAGAGAGAGAGAGAAGTTATGTTCCCTAATGCAATTGAGAGGGAAAGGGTGACGTGATCAACAGGGAGAGGATCTCTTTGGGGTTTGATGGACATGGTGATAGCAGGTGATAGCTAATAGCAAGAAAGCAAACATAAAAGAGTAAAACGAACTGAATTAAGAGAACCTTCCAGGAAAAGAATAGCTGACATTTAAATATATATACATTTATTCAATTATATATTTGCCTGTACATATATAAATATATATATATATATATATATATATATATATATATATATATATATATATATATATATATATATATATATATATATATATATATATATATATATATATATATATATATATATATATATGTATATATATGTATATATATATATATATATATATATATATATATATATATATATATATATATATATATATATATATATACACAACTAAATCATGAAAATATGGAACGCTGTGAATATATAAATAAAGGCAATGCCAGGAAGGAAAGAGAAACGACGGAGTGGTGCTAGGTCTTTCGACTTATTGTCCTTTACTTAGCAGACTGATAGAAATATAATAATAATTTTACAAAGAAAGCTCGTATAAATGACAGATGGGGATTATATAGGAAAAAATCTGTACCTGGAATCCAACACAGTTGAAGAATTAGTAGACCTACCAAAACAGAGGTATATATTTAAGAGGTTTTACAAAAGATTAGGCCCAACCACTCAAAAGCAGGGACAAATCAATTAAAAGATTATACAAGGAAAAGATACCACCAAAAAGTGACTGCAGAAAGAGGAAGCTGATTACATATGTTATAAAAGTACAACTCAATAATTCCCTTATGGTAACCAATAAAAATATTTGCGAAGTGAACATTTTCACAAAAAAATAAATATTAAACATACAAATACGTAGAAAAAATATATAAGGTGACTAATTAATAATTAAGTCAGTGATTTTATCTTTAAGGTAATTCTTGAACATTTTACTAATACAGGGGTACAAATAATTAATGCCAGGGCTAAGGTTAAAGTAAGCTGTATAATTGCAAATTCTAAAAGATTTCGTGAAGAGAAATCTTTCGATATGGCAATCACTGAACTTTCAGTCCAATTTATCCTGTGAGAGTTTTCACTTAAATGAATGAATATTGCATTAGATGTTTGCCCAGTTTTGACAGAATACGCATGTTGTTTAATTCATACATCTAAATCTTTATTGGATTGGCCAATATAAAAAGAGGAGCAGTCCAAGCATGGAATTTTCCTTTGCAGTCCCCATCTGTCATTTATACAAGCTTTCTTTGTAAACTTATTTTTATGTTTCTATCAGCCTGCTAAGTAAAGGGCAATAAGTCGAAAGGCCTAGCACCACTTTCCTTCGTGGCATTGCCCTTATATATATATATATATATATATATATATATATATATATATATATATATATATATATATATATATATATATATATATATATAGAAAAGTAAAGGACAATAAGTCAAAAGGCCTAGCACCACTCCGTCATTTCTCTTTCCTTCGTGGCATTACCTTTATATATATATATATAATATATATATATATATATATATATATATATATATATATATATATTATATATATATATATATATATATATATTTTATATATATATATATATATATATATATATATAATATATATATATATATAACGGATTATATAGACATTCGTGCATATCAAAACAAAAATTTCAGATTTTAAGGGTTGTTTTTATAAGTCATATACGAAGTACATTGGTTGGAAAATCCAGAGGTCCAAAGCAAGTCTCTTCTATCCCTTTAACATTTAGAGTAAGCCAGCGTATTCGAAGTGATGTAACCTAAAGGTAGTGTTGCCGTTTAAAGATTTGAAGATTTTTCACAGCCGTCGGTTAATAAGTCTGGAGGTAAATTAGAATGAATTAGAATATGCAGCATTTCCTCTGAAGAACTTTTATTTGCAATAGCTTGTTATGAAATATTAAGATGAATCTTAACATTTCAATATAAGGAATAAACATGGTGTACCATAGGGTACCGTGCATTGTAGGATTAGCACACACAAACCTGCTAGTATGCTTGAGAATGCATACTCGCACAATATTCCAAGAAATAGTCCACTCAAGGATCGTGGCTTATTACTACGAAGATGCAAGTTCACTCGTTAATATATCAGAAATTGAGTTAAATTCATTCCTTATTACTGATATGGTTAGTATCTAGAGACCAGGTCATTAGTCTAAGAAAAATTCTTCGTTATTCAAAAGTTAGAGTAGCCTGAGTCTATGTTTGGTTTTGAATCATATTTTGTAGTCTGTGATATTGTAAATCACTTTTTAAATGTATCATGCCTTTCATATAAATCCCTATCTCTCAAACCTAGGCTTAGCAGAGGTCAGTAGGTCAGTCGTCTTTGCAAATAATTTTT
Source organism: Macrobrachium rosenbergii (assembly GCF_040412425.1). Taxonomy (NCBI): domain Eukaryota; kingdom Metazoa; phylum Arthropoda; class Malacostraca; order Decapoda; family Palaemonidae; genus Macrobrachium; species Macrobrachium rosenbergii. The sequence continues at coordinate 43,503,859 of NC_089749.1, read as the reverse complement.
ATTTAACTGCTTCGATTCGCTTTTGTATTTATAGGCTTTTTGATGTAAACTTCATTTTTATAAACCTTTTACCATAAGCGATTATGAAGGACACTTTCTTGACATCCTATTTTTCAAACAACGGGCAACAAAAAAATTACCCTGTAACGCACGTGAGAGAGAGAGAGAGAGAGAGAGAGAGAGAGTCTCTCTCTCTCTCTCTCTTGCACACCCGAAGACGCTCACAGCATAGGCTACGAATATTTTATTCTTTATATTTTTTAAATGTGAATGGATAGCAGTAAGCAGGGGAGAGGCTGTAGTATGTCAGGTTATCAGACATCTAGAAAAGCGCTTCAGGTGTCGAAGTTTAGCATTTTTGTCGAGAACAGAGTAACTTTGCAACTAAGGCACATCCTGCATAAAGGTTTTGATGTCATCAATCCCAGATATGTTGCATATCATTACTGGCACGTTCAGTTGTAATTCAGTGTTAAAGAATCTGTTTAAATAATTTTTTTTTTCAACTGGATTCCATTCACTTATAAATACTTCCATACCAAACTTTTTTTTTTAAAGAACGCAATACGCGTTCTCCTTTCCATGTAGCAGACATACCTTGAAGCCTCTCTCATTCTATGTAGTAAATAAGTCTAAATCCCGCCTGACACCTAATTTGCGTTGTTAATGAGTGAATATATCACTGGTGGAAGATAAATTGCCGAGTAAAACCTTTACTTTTTAGGCACAGCCTCTGTTACCATGTTTTTGAAACCCATTTTATTTATCACGCTTGCCGCTGCCTGATCAACTTCTGATGGCAGCTCATTCCTGCAAAAGAACTTGAGAATTGCCGTATGTGGATTTTCTTTTTCTCGTTAGTCATCACTGGTGCCATTTACAATCTTTAGATCCTCTGAGAAGGTCTGCCCAGGAGCCAGAATATTATCGACGAATGGTAATATGATTAGACAAACACACTACGAAGAATCTTGGACTTTTGGGGGAGATTCATCCTTCACAGACACAGAAAAGGATTTTAGTTCGGGAATTAAATCTGCCAGAGGAACGTTTGCCTTCGAACTCGATTTCATTTGGCATTAAGATGGCCTGTTTCATCATGAGCTTTTGTCATTGTGATGAATTTTCATCATGAAGACCTGTTTCATTATATGGCAATATATTTTTAAAATGTTCGGTAACTGATGACTGAGAATACATTATCGGTTTACCTTAGTATCACAACCTCTGCATCTCAGAACCAAGTAACTTCAAATTTCTTGGGACGACCCGTAAACCACAATACTCGAAACCGAACGATTTTCAAGATAAAAGACTTTGGTGCAACCACCACGGGACTGTTCCTTCATCCGTTTCGACGAGACTGCCATTCGCAGTTCTTAGATCAGTAGCTTTCAACATTATTTTTTGTTAGCTTCGACTTCCGTGCTAACATTTCATGGACCGCTAGGGACCGTGACTGAGTAATATTTTTAAACCGGAGACACTTCTGTCAGAAACACACTTATAAAGCGCGTTAGCCCTGAAACTAAGTGGCCCTTAATACAAAAAAAAAAAAAATAAATAAATAAATAAAAAAAATATAAGGAAAGCTGAGAACCACCAAATAATTTCTCTAATTTACTTTCCGTGCTGTAAAAGTTGAGGTGAAATGAATTGTCCATTTCTGCCTGTAAAAAGCTAATACATGCAATATAGATTTCTCCATTTGTGCGACGGAAGAGAGAAACAAAAGTTTGGGTAGTCTCCGTTGGCCTTCGTTTGGGAACCACTGGCCTAAAGCTTGTTGGGATTAGGGGATTAAAGTTTATTGAGGATTAGGCGATTGACGTCGTTGCCTTTGTCACTTGTCAGATAGGGATTTGTATTCCCATCTTTGAGCTGTGTTATTTTAGAGGCCTAGCACCCATGAGAGAGAGAGAGAGAGAGAGAGAGAGAGAGAGAGAGAGAGAGAGAGAGAGAACGTGTCACCTCAAAACCGATCTTGATTTTTCGGGAAATTTTTTTTTTCTATCTTTTTTCTGTAGCATTTGAACATTTTGTGTAACAGAAATTAATTTGATGATTAATTTTCTATTTCCAGTTTACAAAGAATATAATATTTTGTTCTGCTGATTTGTAACAAAACATCGATTCCCTTTATATTAATATATTATTGCTGAAATTCGGAATCATTTGGATAATTTCTCGAAAAAAAATTAGTTAGCTGATTTTTGGCGTCCATTTTGAATACATTGGAAAACTGGTTTCTTCGATTTTTTTTTTTAATTCGTTGATTTTTAGTGAGTTACCCAAGTTTTAAATGAATGAAACACGCTTTGGAGATGAGATTGTATGCTTAGTATTAAGGAAAATCATCTATAGCTGAATAAAGCTTATTACGAAGTAAAGAGCAATATTACCCGGTAATATGATAATGAATCTACAGACAGCTTAAAAGCCCCCTCTCTCTCCCTCCCTTGTAATGAAGTAACTCAAATTAGCCCAGCTCAAAGGACTCTCTCTCTCTCTCTCTCTCTCTCTCTCTCTCTCTCTCTCTCTCTCTCTCTCTCTCTCTCTCATTGAATGTTTCGATACATAAAGTTAATAAGGAATCGGAAACCTACTCTCTCTCTCTCTCTCTCTCTCTCTGAAGAAAAATTATGACTATTTTCTTTCATTATAAATTGCAAATTTGTCTCTCTATCTCACTGTGAATAAACATGAAAGCCTCTCTCTCTCTCTCTCTCTCTCTCTCTCTCTCTCTCTCTCTCTCTCTCTCTCTCTCTCAATATTTTGTGTACCTAGTCCTTACCAAATTAGAACCTGCTCCTCATTCTCTCTCTCTCTCTCTCTCTCTCTCTCTCTCTCTCTCTCTCTCAATATTTTGTGTACCTAGTCCTTACCAAATTAGAACCTGCCTGCCTCATTCTCTCTCTCTCTCTCTCTCTCCCTCAATCACCTTGTGGGAACAAATTGCCCCATCTGCAGGAGTGCGCGTGCATTCGAAGCCATCTTGTCCGCTAATTGCACGGAGGGTTATCAGAAAACCAGCGGTAATTGGAAGTGAGTAATTAGTATGCAAATAGAAAAAGAATGGACAGGAAGGGACGATGTCTAAGGGGAATTAAAGGGAACGACGAATGGAGACAGTAGTAAGTCGCAGAAACACCCCGAATTATTATTCTTTTTTTCAGTGAAACTGTAGGTGATTTATTAACTTCGTCCCAGAGGTAAGAGAGTTATGTACTTTATGCGTACGTTGATTAAGGCTCTGTATATTATATATATATATATATATATATATATATATATATATATATATATATATATATATATATATATATATATATATATATATATATATATATATATATATATATATATGGAGCCTCGATGGCACAGTCGGTTACAGCAGCAGCTTCGGACTTCATAGAGGTCTGTGGCGCGGTTCAAATCCGCAGCCGACTGATCAGAGAGGCGGACACTTTGCTATCCGTGTAGACACCCTGGGATTATGTATGTAATCAACGGATAGGTTTGCTTAAAAGGCAAATGGGTGTTACAGACTAAATACACACACAAAACAAAGCCACTCCAACATCTTCTAAAAACATAACAAGCATCTCACACGTCTCGAACTCTCGACCTACCCGCGCAACAACTTCTCGCTGCTGGGAGAAAGGACGTTGGGTCTGGTATGATACACGTACCATACGCTACCGGGGTCTAAGCGATGTCAGGCAGGGCAGCCGATCGAGACTACGGTCTGCCCAAAGCCAAATCAAAAGTCCTTCAAAATGAAAAAGGCATCGAAGAAGATTACCCCATACAAAAATGGGAAAAAGCACGTTAAAAGAAGAAGATATATATATATATATATGTGTGTGTATTTGTGTATGTATGTATGCATACACACACACACATGCACATATATATTAAAAATGCTTTCCTCTTTGTATCCCCTTTAGTGAATATTGTAGAATGCAAGTAAGACGAAGCCAGTGCAAAATACTTGACTGCTTCTTGTGGTGAAACTGAAGAGTGAATAAGAATGAATAAAGGAGGAAAAATGTAAATTTTTCGGTTATAGAGACGAAGGATTGTTAAGATGAAGAAAGACAGGCCCTTTTTTTCCGACAGGTGATCCAAATATCTCTTGACCAGTTAGGGCTGTCTTAATCACCTTATTTGGATTTCTGTGGAATAATCCGGAGAGAGAGAGAGAGAGAGAGAGAGAGAGAGAGAGAGAGAGAGAGAGAGAGGCTATTAGATTACTGATTGATATTTTGAGCAGAGGACGTTGGTTATACGAGAACATATATTTATTAATTAAAGAGAGAGAGAGAGAGAGAGAGAGAGAGAGAGAGAGAGAGAGACTATTAGTTTGCTGATTGATATTTTAACCAGAGAAGATTTGGGTCATACGAGAACATTTATTCACTAAATTGAAATAATAGAGAGAGAGAGAGAGAGAGAGAGAGAGAGAGAGAGAGAGAGAGAGAGAGAGAGAGATTGCTGTGTGATATTTTAACCAGAGAAGAATTTCGTTATAGGAAAACCTTTATTCATTAGGATAAAAGAAGAGAGAGAGAGAGAGAGAGAGAGAGAGAGAGAGAGAGAGAGAGAGAGAGAGAGAGAGAGAGAGCAGTGGTAAATTCTCCGTCGAGTGGGAGAGTGACAGAAAAATTCGAGCAAGCTCTTACTCACAGGGACCAATTTTGGCAAGGCAGAGTTCTCTTGAGCGGATCAGGTTCTTTTGTTTTTTTTTAATTAAGGATAAAATCCGATTCGAGCCGTGTTGCAGTAACAGGGAAAAGAGGCCAGCAAGAGCACAAAATCTACTGTGGCACAGAGATAATATCTAACATGATAATGACATGCAAGATAATGACATGCAAATATAACAGTAATCACATGGTTTATCACCACAAAGGAATGGAAGCACATTCTAGTTTACATTCCAGTAATGCGCCATGTTCACTTCGAACCGAGGACCTTGCTGCTTCGAACGTGATTCCCTGTTTGCATGCCGGCGTGCTCGCGTGAGGTTGGGCGCATGCAAACTCTTGGTTCGGGATTGGCTTTGAAACAATAGAAAATCGATTGGAATGTAATTACGCGTCTTAAATTGCGGAGATAAGAATGCATCAGTTCCGCAACTTCCAATCCCTCAGTTACTCTGTGTCTTTATGTTTCAAAATTTATTGTTTGGAGGACTATTTTTTTGCACAGGCTACTAGGATGAGTAGCCTAATGTCTGGATCTAACCCAAGCCTGGTGTAAACGAGAAGAGGCAAGAGGAAAGAAAAGAAGTGAGGATGACGCTCGGGGACATCGTTATATGGAAGATCATAGGAGCGAGGTGAAAGACGCCGAGGGAAAATTCCAAAGCTCGGTAGCGATGGGAAGAAAACTAGCACACTGTAAATGTGGGAATAGGTGACTTGAATGGTGTCATCAGAACACCTGAAAGAAGGAGGGACCGTTCTTAGACGCTGTGAAACCGGAGGTGGAATAATACCTACAAATAAGAGGATCTAGAGAAGAAGTCTAGTGACTGAGCAGGAAAAACACTGCGCGATCTAAACTGAGTAGAAAAACAGTTTAAATGTAATTTTCAGTGCGACAGTTAGGTAACTGACATCCGTTATATCTCCAAGACAAGTTTGAATCACCTGAACACCCAGAATGTTGATCGATTCAACGCATTCGACGAGAGAGTGGACAGCGACATTGCAGACTTGATTAAATTAAGTCCTGCTGTTTCCGTCTAGACTAGATAGCCTTTGGAGACCAGAAGTGAGAAATGAGGAGGAAATTGAAGACTGAAAACGAATTCGAGTGGGTGGCAATTGAAAGACGAAGAAATACGACAAAAGTATGAATAGTAGAAGTATTATAGAGGAGCAGGTCAGTGACAGAGGGGAAACTACAGGGGAGAAACGAACCCTTGAGAAGCCTTACTATTAATGGGGAAGGGCACAGATAGCGCGCCGTCAGCAACAGATTTCGTACAAAGATGTAACGACGTCGGCAGGAAATTTGACGGGTAGATTTATATCAGACTCCGTCAAATGACCTTGAGATAACAATGATATCGAAAGTTATTTCTTATGCTTATGATAAGTATTGTTTGCTAATTGCCTTTTTATTAGTATCCATTGCAGTCCTTATTTCTCTTTTCGCAGATCTTTCTTGCAGTACAACAGTTGATGCAGGTCCATTATCATGACATTTATGTCAATTTTGTTGCTGAAATGAGATGAATAATTACGAAATCTCGACGTTTATGCGACCTGGAACGACCCGAACTCGATTTTTATCAGGAACCCCATCTCAACCGCCGCCCCCTGCCCCTCCTAAATGAATCCGGAGGCAGGCCCAAGGTTACTCAAATCAGATCCTTTTTTCATGCGGGGAGGAAAAAGGAAATCTCTGTCGCCGTTTCGTTTGTGAGTCATCAAAAAAAAAGAGCTGGCCACAGCTCATCTCTCGAGGGAAGATTGAGATCAAAGACATAATATCGGTCTATTGTCCGGATCTCGAGACATTTGTTGTCGTCCACTTCTGATGAACTCTCGACTTCATATGAAACAAAGGGGAACTTCAATCGCTCGGGTTTATAGGGACGAGAGATTTGAAAGAGAGAAAAAAAGCTGAGAAATGAAGAAGCTTACATAAAGTGATCCCGCTTGGAAGCATAGAGTATATCAAATGGTTTTTTAGAGCGTTTCTATGGAATTCATAACAATGGAGAATCTTATTATACCGAGAGAGCTGATTTCCATCTGGTTGTACGTAGCTTAAGTACACTAGTTGTGAAGAATAGGAGTGTGTTTGAGTGAATTTTTAAACATTGATTAGGAAACTTGGTCATTTCTATGTGATAAAATTAAAAAGACAAGACACGCCGTCATCTTCAAATTCTTTGAAATAATCTCTTGCGCAAGCATGGAATTGAATTCCACGGCATCAGTATATGAGCGAGTGAATACCCGAGTATTTCTTGAAAAATAAGTGTATATGCCTTCGAGATCCTTATGAAATTTAATGATAACTCAGCCTGTGAAAAAAGTACCTATGCTTTAGAAGTGCTGTGTGCTTTGGTATTGACGATACAAGTTAGCCAACTCTTTAAACCATGCTTGATGCGTCACGGACTGAGGCTAAGGCAATGGCGTTATCCGGAAGGGAGTAGCATCATGACACCCTACTAACGGTAGAAACTGGAGAACTGTCATGGAATGTTGGTCCTCTGGCAGGAAAGTTAAGAGAAACTGCTGTTGATGTCATGGAGAGGAGGGTGATAGATGTTCTGTGCACGAGAAATTGGGTGGAAGGGAGAAGGAACCATAGAGATAGATAATGGATTTAAGCTTTATCATTGTGGGCCACAGATAGGAGGACATAGAGTAGGGGTTATAGTCGGTAGTGAGATGAAAGAAAGAATGGTGGAAATAAAAAGAATTACTGATAGGCATGTAATAGAGCCTCGGTGGCTCAGTCGGTAGAGCAGCGGCCTAGGACTTCGTAGAGGTCCGTGGCGCGGGTTCAAATCCGCAGCCGACTGGTCAGTGAAGGCGGACACTTTGCTATCCTTGTAGACACCCCGTGATTAAGTATGTAATCAACGGATAGGTTTGCTGAAAAGCAAATGGGTGTTACAGACTAATACACACATAAACAAAGCCACTCCAACATCTTCTAAAAAACATAACAGACACCTCACACGATCGAACTGTCGACTTACCCGCCCAGTTCTCCTTGCTGCTTGGGAGAAAGGAAGCTGGGGATTGGCACGATACACGTACACATCATTACCGGGGTCTAAGTGGTGTCAGGCAGGGCAGCCGATCGAGGCTACGGCCCACCCCAATGCCAAATCAAAGTCCTTCGTAAAGAAGGCATCGTGCTTACCCCATATAGAAAATGGGAAAAAAGCACGTTAAAACGAAGAAGACTGATAGGCATGTAATAGTAGTAGGGGGAAGTAGGGGAAGACATTGGTAACGTAGCTCCGGCATGCTCATTTCAGATGGGTTGTAAGGTGCAAGAGAAGGAAATAAGTTAGTGAAGAAGGGGAACAGCAGTTAGAATAATAAGAGATGGAGAAAATATTAATCTAGGAGCAGATATGAATGGTAGAATTGTGAAGAATAATAATGAAGAAGAGGAGGTTCATAGAGGCCTTGGATTTGGAATAAGGAATGAAGATGGACAGTTTTTCATGGAAGTTGCCGTTTCGGATTAGTCTGTATGAACACCTGGGTTTTGAAGACATATCAGCATTTAGTAGCTTATGAGAGTAGGGGAATACAGAGCTAAATAGAGTACCTTATGGCTAGGAGGGAAGACAGAAGCGGTTTAGTGATCTGTACGATAGTTCTTGGTCAGGCGTTTGTGAAACAACATAGGTTGCTGGCGATGGAAATGAAGATGGAAAGTAGAAAACCCAAGTAGAGGTTGAAGAGTTCCATATTAAAATGTGGAGTCTTAAAGGAGAACAGTACGAGCAATATAAGAGGTATGTCAGAGAAACAAGTTAGAATGAATTTAAGGGAAAGGGAGTTGGCAGAGAAGAAAATATTTGGAATGATATCAAAGCATGTAAGGAGCAGAGGGAACAGCTGGGTGAACAAGGGAGCAATGGGTATCAAAAGGGGAAGGGAGTGAACGTGGTATTGGAATAGAGGTACAAGGTTAAGTTAGGTGGAAGCTTAGTGCTTTCAAGGACTGGAAGGCGAGGCATGTGGAAGGTGCTGAGGAATGATATAGACAAGAGGAGAAACTAAGATTTTGGACATCACTACTGGAAGAGCTACAGAGATGTTGAATAGAAGGTTAGAAACAAAGGCAAATGAAAAGGATGGTTACAGCTGAGCATTTGTTGAAGAATTTAGACAGAATATTTGATGACAGATCAAGAGTCAGTGTGGAGACGGATAAACAGTAGTACGTTTTCATTAGAGGGAGGGGTACAGTTGATGCCAAGGAAGTTCCTTGATTTGCCATTTAATAAAAAAATAAACTGACCTTGAGGTTAAAAGGTAAGTAGAAGCTCTAATGTGCATTTATAGCGCTAGAGATGACATTTAATAGAATACCAAGGAAGATATTATTTTGGTGTTTAAGAAAGAGGAAAGTCCCAGAAAAGTTGGTTAGGTTGGTTGAAATGATGTCTACAAGAACAAGGACAGCAGTGATAACTTGTGGCAAAACAGACATGTTTAAAATTAGAGTCGGTTTACATTAAGGATCGGCACTTAACCCATTTCAGTTTGTGCTGGTTGTGGATGTGTTGAGTAAAGGGGTTAGGCATGAACATCTACGTGACTTGCTATACGCAAGTGATATGGCGTTTGCGGTAGAGACTGAGGGAGAATTGCAAAGAAGGGTGAGTGAATGGTAGGAATCTCTTGAATGGGTTGTATGAAGGTAAATATGGGTATCCAGCAAAGAGGGAGGGGATTGGTTATTCATAAAAGGTTTAGCTTTAAATCAGGTAGAGAATTTTAAATACCTGGGATCTTCTGTCTGCCAGGTGGGAGGGTGTGAAGCTGAGGTGGAAAGTAGCTTGGGGGTAATAGAGAAAGGTTGCAGGGGTAGTGTCCCAAATAAATTGAAAACAAAGATCTGTTGTAGACCTTAATTAGACCAGTGATGATGTATGGTTCAGAGACACGGGTAATAAAAAGGAAGGAGGAACAGAAGCTCGAGCAAATAGAAATGAGGATACTGAGGTGGATTTTGGAGATCTCACTGAGTGAGAGGCTGGAAAAGGAAGAAATTAGGAAGGTAAAGATTACTGAGAAATTGAGATGGTATGTTCATGTGGTAAGGATGAGTGAGGAGGAAAGAAGGAAGTGGGTCTTGATGGAACCTTTTAGGGGCAGAGGGTCGAGAATGAGGCAAAGGATTAGACGACCTGAAAAAATGAAGGAGCATTTGGAGACTGGTTTAGCGGAAGAAGATGATTTCGATAGAAATAGTTGGAAAAGATGCTTCAGGGCAACCGACCCTCAGTTTAGGGATAGCAGTAGAGAGTTTATGAAACATTTTCCTTTTTCTTGAGAGAAACGAGAGTTTACCACTTAAGAAGAAAAATGGAGAGAGAATTAAGTAAATCAAAAAGATTGGATCAATCTGCTTCCTAGATTCGACAGATAAGGAGAGAGCAGTCTTCGAAAGCAAGGACCCCGGACTTATCAGTACTTGAGGAAGCGGGCAAACTGTCTCATTTTGAGCGGTGTGTTCATGGTGTTACCATTCCGTTTCCGAGCTGTTTTTTTGGGATGAAGCTGCTAGCCACTGTGTTTTTTATGGCTTTGGTACCGTTTTGAACTAGGTACCGAAGGCTATATGGTCTTAAAATGCAAACACCCTGTTTTCGTTCTATTTTGCTCATTTATGTGTAAAGTTCAAATCAGCTGAATGTAAAAGTAATAAAATCGACGATATTTTGTAACCATATTCCATTATTGCCATTGCACTATCCAGATATGAATAGATCTTTCGAGGCTGTCACATATTCTGGTGCATTTTATCATATCACCTTCAATGTAGCCAACGTTGGTGTCGAATGGAAGTCGCGTTTGTGGCTTAAACGTTGCACCAACGCAAGGAGAATGTAGGCTACTTAGTGCAAAGTTGGACTGCAAGTTGCTAAAAGATGATAGAAATCGCGCTCATGTGATGATACCGTCTTTACGAAGGATCAAGAGCAAGCCACATACGGAAAGGCTAGCGATCAATCGAGCTGTGTATTATAGCCACGTTCCTGAGCTTTTTAACATTTGTTTATGAACCTCAGCAACGATAGAAAATACAGTCCCTGATTCTGGGAGGTAAGGGGAGAGATCTTGTATTGGAGCTCATTGACCTAAACACTGTAATTAGGCCATCAATTTCACGTAATTACCCTGCCAATGCGTGGTGGAGCTGTGATCAAAGAGAGACCAGATGGTGCTGTTCCGCTTCCTCCTCATATCTGTAGTAGAAGCCGACAGACTCTTCCGCTGAGTCGAGTTGGGGCACCGTCTAGGTTGAACGTACAGCGCAGATTGTTCAAGTTATAGGTAGTATCTTTTCTTTTTTCCTTCTTGTAGAATGACTCTCTCTCTCTCTCTCTCTCTCTCTCTCTCTCTCTCTCTCTCTCTCTCTCTCTCTCAAGCGGACGGAGCGTCACTGTGTCTGGTTAATGCTCCTCTTAAGCCCAATCTGTCAATCTCGTCTCATATGTTTCTATTTTTCTGCAATGAAATCGTCATTTTCAAATAACCCACTTCCGCTCTCATTACATTTAATTAGGTTTAGATATGTGCCGTGGGTACTCGATAGATCATTATTATTTCTAAAAGCTCATAGTAATGTACTTCAACCAACCGTATCCGAAGAGATCAGGAAAACAGCTTTATTGACAACCGGGGCATTTCGTAACAGATATGGAGGCCTGCGAATGCTTGAGATTTAGGAAAGAAAATCTTTCCATTCTTCAACTCCTCTTCCTTTTTATACCCCTAACACTCCCTCACTTCTTCCTCGTCCTCCTCACTTTAATGGTTGTTCATAATTTGAGAATTATTTTGTTCGGGGGTCGGAAGGGGAATCTACGTCGTTTGTTCAATCAATTACCCAGTAAAGGCTACAGAGTAGTCTTGCTTTTTTGCTGCTGTTGGTAGTGAAATTCAATGTCACATTTTCCGCTATGGTGGTCTGTTTTCACTATATGAATGAAATATGTTTCATCTTTAATGAATGACAAAAAAAAAAAGTGCAAAATGACGAACACAAGTTGTAGGACACGAATGGAATTTGTTATTTATGTTTGACTGGTAGGATAGAATGGACTCAGTTGTCAGTCAGAGGGAAATAGGACACACGAGAGAGAAAGGAAGTAGCATGACTTTCAAGGAGACAGAGAGTGGGGCATCTCCACATGTTCATCGGCAGGTCACAGAAGTCCATGGTTAGGGTCACCCGTAGAAGGGCAACACCTTTGCTGTTGACTCACCGTAGTCCTTTCTTGGTTATGCCAACAGAAGTATAATGGAATTAAGCTGAACGTACCTAAAGCACTCTGCCTCGCCACGGATCGAGCTCGGGCCCTTGCGCTGATGATGAAAATATTACGACCAGCAAATAAATCATAGAGCTTACATATATAGCGTATACATGTGTGGGTGTGTGTAAGTATATATATATATATATATATATATATATATATATATATATATATATATATATATATATATATATACTATATGTATGTATATGTGTATATGCATATTATATATGTATATATATAAATATATATATATATATATATATATATATATATATATACATATGAATATACATATACATATATATGTATATACTGTATATGTACATATATATGTGTGTGGTGTGTATTTATGTAGTTGTTTTTGTTTACGTATTGCGAGTGTGTCTATATATCCAAACTGCATGTGAAACGAGTCTACTAAATTGAAAATATATTAGATTTATGTAAATGACATGTAACCTTTGAATAATAAAAGGGCAGAATTCCTTTGTGCTAAAAGATGAAAGATGTTGACAGATTGGTTTGCCCATCAGCCCGTAAATAAAAAGAAAAGTTTTGCATCTGAAACTTCATTAAATTATCAGATAAACCCAGCTCTCTCTCTCTCTCTCTCTCTCTCTCTCTCTCTCTCTCTCTCTCTCTCTCTCTCTCTCTCTCTCTCTCATCATATTTTTATCGTAAATTCGTTTCTTATGCAATGAATTATTGTAAATGCCCACCTCAATCACTTTGTAATATATAATGTGCTCTTCTTTTCTAAAGTTTGAATATCAGTCCCCAAATGTAGGTAAAGGAATTACTCCACCCCAAGTAAACTTGAGTTTGAATTAGTTTTATAACTTGGAGGTTAGTTGTAAACCTTCACAAAATATGAAAATACGTCTTAATTTTACTGTGTACAGGCTTTATTCACCAATAAGCTGGTGGCTCTGTAGGAAAAACGAGATAATAGTCACAGCTACGTTCATACTTTAAGTGATGAATCCCTAGAGGAAGGTACCACCTCCAGTTTGGATTTTGCATCCAGCTGTAGGTGATAGAGAGGGTGTTTTCAAAGCGTGTTTCTGCTTCCTTCAGTAAGAAGTTAGGAAGCATTTCTCGCATCGCTGGTCGTAAGTATGACAGAAAGAGACATTAAACAACACGCTGTTTGCAATCACTCAGATCAAGACCATTGCTGTCACTTAAGGGCCGCGTTTGAGTAAGAAACCACTATGGCATAAGTCCTGCTAAATCTGTACTAATCAACCAGCAATCTGCCTGATGTCAGATTGACTCGCACAGGGTCATCGTCACAGAAACCCACTTCCTGTCATCTTGAATTATTGGCCAAATCGATGATTCATGAGATATGACTAACCCTGTCCTTATCCTTGTGTCAGCCTTTTCATCTCTTGCCTAATAGGTTTTAGCTGTAGATAATCTGCGTAATATTTCATTTATCTAAAACTAGAGAGCCGCTAATACTAAAAAAAACTGAGTGTAATGTAAGAGGAAGTCGAGATTGTAGGTTTTGATCTTAGGGGCGGTGCATTGGACGAGGGTGCTCTCATTCTGCAAACTTATGAAGGACACGTTGGTAAGAGATCTTGACCCTGTGCTGGACGACGGCATATAGACAAGAAGAATTCATTACCCGTAGATTATCGTTGTAGCACTAGGAGAAGAGTTTATGTAGGTACCCATCGCGTTTCATTATGAAGAGATTTGTACGGAGAGACTGGGAATTCATCTTAACAATCTTTTTACTTAGGTAAAAACATTGTTATAGTTATGACGTATTACTGTTGTAGTTTTCATGACGTCAGAATTCAAAGTAAGCTGTCAGTATCAGCAGGGGAGATTCGGGTAAACCAAAACATGTTTGTATTTTTCATGCATTAGGAGATGGCAACGTAAGTTCATGCCATGCCATTGCTTTGGCCTGACGGTGGCCAAATAGCTTTGTGGATGCTGTCAAGGTTTGAATATATACATATATATATATATATATATATATATATATATATATATATATATATATATATATATATATATATATATATATATATATATATATATATATATATATATACATATACATACTACATAAAAACATACATATACATACATACATAAATACTATATATATATATATATATATGTGTGTGTGTGTGTGTGTGTGTGTGTGTGTGTGTGTATATATATATATAATAAGTGAAAAACCCAAAATTATGTATCTGAACAAAAGCAGTATTTTCAAAATACAAAAAGAAAATTATTCAAAATGGGAGCTTTCGGCCGTTTGCACGACGGACCCCTTCAGCTACCTCGATAAAAATCTATGAATATTTTAATAAGATGAAAGAACTGACGAAAATTTCGTAACGGAGGGAAAACATCGAACAATCTTTCAGATTTAATTAAGTAATGGCGGTCATGTAATGGCTGGTCCCCCGTATAGAACTGAATTGAATTAAATATAGAATTTAGGCCAACGGCCAGGCACTGGGTCCTATGAGGTCATTCAGCGCTGAAACGGTAATTGACAGTAAAAGGTTTGCAAGGTGTAACAGGAGGAAAACCTAGCTGTTGCACTATGAGTCAGTTGTTAGGAGAGGGTGAAAAGTAAGATGGAAGAATGCGGCTATGAAAGGAGGTATAGTAAAAGGAACGAAAGGAGTCGCAGCTAGGGGCCGAGGGCACGCTGCAAAGAACCTTTAAGTAATACCCACAGTGCACCGCATGAGGTGCACTGACGGCAGTACCTCCCTACGGGGGTTCCCCATATATGTGTGCCAGACGCTTTGATCTTAATTGCCACCTTTCGTCCCTCGGCTGCTCGTTAGTGGTGATCATCAGGTGATTCGTAGGTGGTAAACGACCTTCAGCTTCGGTGCTTCTTGCTTCTGTGACTGACAACTGCCACTTCGACAGCCTAGTTCTTCATTGGAGGGGTGGGCAGAGCTCTCGGCTAGCACGCTGTTGGCCCAGCGTTCGACTCTCCGACCCGCCAATGAAGAATTAGAGGAATTTATTTCTGGTGATAGAAATTCATTTCTCGTCATAACATGGTTCGGATTCCACAATAAGCTGTAGGTCCCGTTGCTAGGTAACCAGCTGGTTCTTAACCACGTAAAATAAATCTAATCCTTCGGGCCAGCCCTAGGTGAGCTGTTAATCAGCTCAGTGGTGTGATTAAACTAAGATATACTTAACTTTAACTTCGACAACCTGTGCTATAGAATTGCAAAGCTTGCATTTTATAGCATATTCTTTTACTCTTCACATTGTTACCCTCATTACGAAAACTGCGACTTTTATTCTTAGTGAATTTTGATTTGATAGAATTTCCATATATAAAGGCTACTTGAACACTACCTGCGTTTTTAATGAACTGCGCTGGCGCTGTCCCTGTTCAGACTCTCGTGATGTGGAAGTGTTCTTATCTCGTACTTGGTTGAGTATGCTTATCTCTAGGCTTGTCAAGCTTTTTTCTCCCATTTTTGATAATATTTGTGCATTTTGAACAATACAGCTTATGTCAGATACATCATTGTGATTTTCATTTATAATTTCTGGTCACATTAAAGTGA
>NC_089749.1:43425738-43480738 GCF_040412425.1 Macrobrachium rosenbergii | reverse complement strand
CTTGGGCCTTTGCCAGTGCTCAAGGCTGCACCTTCCCCTGACTCTTGTGTTAGTTAAACTTAATTAATTTTGGTAATCACTGTAGTGTGTTTGCTATGGGTTGCATGGCACTCCAAGACAGAAAAACTGAGGGACTTTTATTCATTCTTTTCCGGATTGAAAATTTAGATATCACAAATAATTACATTCTTTCAAGTCTCCCATAGGAATGGACTTCTTCAAACAAGTGATACTGAGAAGAGGACTCTGGTATGACTCAGTAATCTATCTTTTCTCTCAAAATCGGGACTAGACAAAATAATTTATCCTCACTTGAGTGGTGCGTCTTTACATGACTACAGTAATTTTTCATTCATTTCAATATGCATCATCTTATATTAATGGCTATGATAATATTAAAGGATATGATAACAACAGGCTCTCCTCTAGCACAAAAGAACTTGATTTTACCTCTTTATAAAAAAACTTTCTCAATAGCAAACTTAAATGTGATTCCTTTGCGCTCTTTCAAGTGAACTTTAATATGCAGCAATTAACTGCAATTCTGCTTCACGTAGCAACACAGACTTATTAATCTGAACTGTAATCCTTATTCCTAATTCATACGTGTGCAGAGATGATGTCAGCACAAGCATACACCCATTTACTTCAAGCACAACCCCTAACGTAAGTGATACCTAAAAATAAATAAACCTGATTCTAAAGCGCAACTCTTTTCAATGGGGCACTCTGACTCAAGGCTTTTGTAGAAATTTTAATGGTACTTCTCACTACATTCTTGCACAACAGGCAGTAACATTTACTCAAAACAAACTCTTCAGTAAAGATTCCCAGAACAGCATAGTTACAGTACCTAGCATGTGATAATGCACAAACACGTTTCTCATCAACAAGTGGTTACTCTCTGTGATACACTGGTATAAAAATAAAGGCTCTCGGGAATTTTACTAAATCGATTATGTCAGAAATTTAAAACAACTTATGTAATTATGGTAAGGAAAAGACCCCTTGCTGCAGTACGTCTTCCATAATTTCGTACTTGACTATTTTCAGCGTGTTAATTTTTTTTTATTCATGCTGGACCACTGTACTCTCTTGACATTCCTTTTCACTCACCTTGTCTTCAGTAGAAAGTGGTGACCAGCAGGTCTTATGTCTTCGATGGTGTGTGAGGTCTGACTGACTGACTATTAAAACTGGCGTCACAACATCTAGGCGAGGTCTGGATGATCATGAGTTTTCAGTCCAGTTGTCTGAAGACTCTTCTTGTAGTGCTCCTTGGCCAACACCTGATTTTCCTTGTCTGTGTTTCCTTCCTCTAGGCCCATTGAAGGATATACGAAGGATTGCCTAAGTAGAACAGGACGTTCAGTGGTTGAATTTCTGAATTCAGGTGGCAGAATATAATAGTTTTAGGTGCTTGATTGATTAGATCGTCAGGAACTTTCCTGAGGGTGAGATATGGTTTGCCATGCCAATATGATCTCGGGCCAATAGAGCGGAGTTATCAGAAACGTCACCATTTGATCGTTGAAGATTTCACTGGGGACAACTGTTTTTAACTCAACGTACACTACTTTCTAATGGAAGTGTAGCATCATTGCTGTGGGAAGATCATCCATCGTGTCTCTCGAAATTTATTTACAAACAAGACAGTGAGCAGTGATGATTTTATTTGAAGAGACTATATCTAAAAACATGGAGAAATTACGGCGCAAGTTAGCCATGGATAAATCTATGAACTTTTAATTTTAGAATCTGATCAACTAAAGTCTCCTTGTCTCCTCTGTGTTTCGTAACAGATGGTCCTGATTCAGCCACGGCTATAATGTTACTCCATCAAACATAAATTGTAATAAATTGTACAAAAAAACGGGAAATTGTTTATATATATATATATATATATATATATATATATATATATATATATATATATATATATATATATATAAATATATATATATATTTATTATATATATACTACTAGATATACAAGAATTATATATATATATAATGTATTTATTTATTTATTGTTTATACATATATATAATAGATTTATTTATTTAGTTGTGTATACATATACACATTTATATTATATATATATATATATATATATATATATATATATATATATATATATATATATATATATATATATATATATATATATATATATATAGAGTGTGTGTGAAAAAGAGGCCCAAGTATTTGCGGCTAAGATTTTTAACTAATGCATGCATTTAGAGTTCTATTTAAAACATAACCAATCTTAAGAAAAATAATCATAAAATTTAAATTCTGTTTTCTTTTGTCATACGAATCAACAGAAGTCTTCCCAGCGAAATTGTTGTGCTCTTGAGAGTTTCGACAGAAATAAGCCTCTCGCGACACAAGAGAGAGAGAGAGAGAGAGAGAGAGAGAGAGAGAGAGAGAGAGAGAGAGAGAGAGAGAGAGAGAGGCTCTTATGTACACACAGAGGGAAACAGAGCGTTCATTTGTTTACTGATCACAAGAGGAACAGAATGTTTGCGTCATCTCTCCGCAGGAGTATCGTTTTCAGGAAGCCTTTGCCTCGTCGTCCACAAATCTGTGGAATGTCCAAATGCAGGCGAGGGGTTCGGAAGCTTCGAGATTGATGTAGACTTGACAAACGAAAAAATTTTTTGTTTAAGTCTATTGCAATGATAACTGAATGTCTCTAATATTCATTGTTATTATTATTATTATTATTATTATTATTATTATTATTATTATTATTATTATTATTATTATTTAAAAAATGAACCCTATTCATATGGAACAGGCCTACAGGGGCCATTGACTTGCAATTCAAGCTTCCAAAGAATATGGTGTTCATTAGGAAGAAGTAATAGGTAAAAGGAAATACAGAAAGAAGGGATCTCACTTGTTAAAAAATTAATAAATTAAGAAATATAGAAATAGATAAAAATGTAAGTAAATGATTGAATTGTAAAGGAGAATTGTATCGGGGCAGTACAGTAATGCATTGCATCTTCGGTTGAACTTTGGACAACATCCTCTGGGAGACAGTTCCACAGTCCAGCAGTGTGAGGAATAAAGGACCTCTGGAACTGAGAAGTTCGACAGCGAGGCTAAACATTTATTTACTGCATATTGGTGCTTCTGCTGTTCAGCGAATCTGGTCGCTCTCGGCAGGTAAAGAAGATCCCGGATCAGTTGTGATTGTGAAAGATCTATGTTGAAATACAACATACGAAAATAAGAAAAATCAAAGAAAGGGTTGGTAATTGGAGGATGTTATTGCTGGTGTTATTACTAGTGATGTTATTTCCACCATTGCTGGGCACGCGATTTTTCCCTGCCTATGTACCAATGGTTGCTGGTCAAGTGAAATGCCTTGGGGCTAGCAACCTCATCCCGAAAAGTTTCTTTATAAGTTGGAAAACTGTATTTATCTGGTGCTTCCTCCTCCAAAGGGGAAGGGGAAAGATCTTACGTATATATATATATATATATATATATATATATATATATATATATATATATATATATATATATATATATATATATATATACATTTATTTATATATGTATATATACATACAGTATATATAATATATATATATATATATATACATATATATATTTTATTTATATATATGTATGTATACTGTATATATATATATATATATATATATATATATATATATATATATATATATATATATATATATATATATATATATATATATATATATATACACACACACACACACACACACACACACATGCATACTCGTCGTACGCTCTTTCCCCTTGGATTCAGAGCCTTGCTCAACATGAGGCACAGGTCTTTGCATTTCATTCCGGACTCTAAGAAAAGGAAGAGAGAAAAGAAGGGAACAATGTATGCAGAACCGACGCACTGGGACGCGTGTTCCCTGGAGACAATTGCTCGCAATCAGCAGAATTTATTATGAAATTGCAGTTCTTCTGATGCATTCCGAGGACAGCGGAAGACGAACGACATGCTATGCAGTTGACCCAGAGACAATCTGCTTTCGGAGATAAGACAGATTCTTTGTTTTACCTCGACGATAAAACGGACATAAACTTGCATTCACTACTGTAGGCATATTTCATGAATATTGAACTACTAGCATGATAAAAGCACCGTGGGATGTGTTTTACCTCGTCCATAAAAACGACATGACTTGTTCACTCTCTGAACACATTTCATTCCATTTATAAGCGATTTCTTTCTATGAATGAAACTGGCTTGTGCTGGTTGTGATGGTATTTGTTCGAAGTTATAGAAAAATCTCAAGGTATAACAAAATATTGGAGCGAATAAACACGTGGCATTGGAATCTCCGCGCCGTACAAGCAGTAAAACAATAAAATTTAAATTTGTTTATTCGGGAAACATCGTTCGACGTTTTCCCTTGGGGCGCAGCTAACCTGATTAGAACACAAGTAAAGATGAATAGAGAGAGAGAGAGAGAGAGAGAGAGAGAGAAATGAACATGCTTTGATAAAAATCTGAACTGGATAGCACACAGCAATAATTTTTTTTAAGAAACGAGAATCTTCCCATCTTGGACAGGGGACGACACAGTTTGCAACTTGAGAGGGCGTTGAGATGTGCCATTCAAATGCCAATTCCAAGATTCGTATGCGTCCACAGGCGTGTGTCTCATGCAGCGGGACACCAGAATAGCTTTGCCATATGCAAGAGCCGCTGCAGAATTGCCATACTTCCTTATCTCTTTCTTTATCTTACGTTCCGCTGAAATGAATGGCTAGATAACATCGTACGTCTGGTAGTGATTCAATGCAAGGCGGGAGATGTCGTGCGTCTGGAAACGATTCCTTGACAGGCAAGGACAGACGGTAGCGTAGAATGAAGCTTTCTGTTGGTAGCGTAGCATGAATCTGACTGCTGGTAGCTTGGCATCAGTCTTATGACCCATTCGTATAACTGTTGGAGTGGGATATTAAATTTAGATATTAATTTAGATACCACGTTTCCTGCTGGAAATGAGCTGCATCTTGTAGTGTTTGTGACTCTTGGCTCGGCATAGAAGTTATTTTTTAATGACTTTTTTTTTTATCAAGACCATAGCTTATTTATTACGATAAAAGATACATTAATATATTACAGTACGCCGTTCAAATTTTATAGTAAATAATCAATATGGTTAAAAAACATTTCACCCGTAACATCTCAACACTTTTCTTTTTCAGTAGGTTATGAGAAATATGGTGGCATGTTATACCTTTCTGCATCGTAACCTCACCAGTAGTAGCCCGATTTGGATCCTGAGTGAAAGAAACGACTAAAGGCCGTTTTATTTTAAATTATGTTTCCGCTAGTTGCACCTTCTTCGTAATACACCAGACACACAAACAAACAAACACACACACATATATATATACATATATTTATATATATATATATATATATATATATATATATATATATATATATATATATATACTGTATATATATATATATATACACATATATTTATAGTCCTACTAACACGTGATTTATACATCCAACTTCACGACAAGGAAAATGAAACACTGGGTGTAAATCTTGACGGTGTTAGATTTAATATCTAAGCCATTTTCATAGGAATTTACAGTATATATGCTAGGGCGACAGCGCGAACCCACACAGGCAGGAAGGGATGGAGCCGTACGCGCATTAGTGCCTGAGGTCAAGTACTCTATTTACAAATCTGTTTATCTTTGTGGCATATTTGGTTTCCAGCAGTCGGTGTGTTCGTGTTACGACCCTTCTAGCATAAATATTGTAAGTTTCTACCACAATGTATCAGTCCTCTGAAAATGACACACACACACACACATATATATGTGTGTGTGTGTGTTTGTTTAAATGATTTTGAGCTCACGCATGCTCTCTTGTCCATTTTCAGTTGTCTTGTTCATTGTGGATTCCGTAGCAATATTTCGTGGGCTGGGGAGGGTGTTTACCTTTTTATTACAAGATGGAATCAGTGAATGTGTCAGTTCAGTTCCATTTACAGAAAGACCAATGCCGTTGAAAAAGTCTTAATGTTATGCCGCGTTCTGAATCCTGCTTCTTCCTGGATGAATGAGTCTTATTTGCAGTAGGACCCTCAGAGCTACAAATTGACTTCATTCTTTCTCATAGTAAAGGCAGCTTCAAACTTTCTCGTGGAAGGAGGTCCTTCTTGATGGTCGTAATTAATTCCACAGGGGCTTAGTGAGGTCACAAACTCATTTAACAATGGTGGTCGTACACAGCAAAACTAGAAATGGGGAGGGTGTCGGCCGGTGAGACCTGTGAGTGTAGTAGGAAGGCATCTCTTATTCCGGAGCTCCCTTTGCTAACAAGGCAAACATGAGTTGTGAGTGAGTGAGTGTCCTTTGTATGTGGGCCTCAGTAAGGTTTTTGAGGCGAAGGTACAGTTGGTTCGTTGGTTAGTTTAGATTAAGCCGGCCTTACGCTAGCACGGAAAACAAGCACACACACACACACACACACACACACACACACACACACACACACACACAGAGAGAGAGAGAGAGAGAGAGAGAGAGAGAGAGAGAGAGAGAAAAAAACTTTAGTTAAGATACATTGGTAAAGGTTGTGTGTGTGTTTGTGGGGGAGAAAAAGTGAAAGAAAGAAAAAGAAGAGAATCGATTGATAAATGAATCTCAGCAAAAGGTAAGAGAAAGAGCGATGAAACCTTTTGATTAACGGATACAGGTCTTCAGTGCACGAGTGTATTTGTGGGTATATTCGTGGAAAGAAGTTAGTTTAATCCATAGTAAAAATTATCATACAGAGATCAACGTTGAGTGAGTGCCGGAGATAAATAGAACGTATTGCTGCATTAAAATCAAGAGAAAGAAGGTGAGAGGGAAAGAGAAGTCATTAAACACGTTGCTAAGTTAAGACCATGACAGAGAGTGAAAAATTAAACCACTTAACATTCTTGTAAAAATAAAAAGCCGTAAAGGACAGCGGCGAAGGAGAGATTTGTGCTACATAACTAGATGAAGTCAAGGCGGCAAAACGCAGCCGTTCAGTTATGCTAACAGAAAAACAAACAGCGGGGAGACAGTGCGGAAGCTAATCACAGATCAAGATGGGCAGAAAAGAGAAAATGTCTCATTTTACGGAAGAGCGGCTCCAATGAGCAGCGATCACTTTTCCGTCGCTCTTCCACCGCGGTGACTAATGGCCATGTCGCAGATCATGATTGCTGTGTAATTATATTTTGTCTCTTCTAAAGAGCACCCTCACGGCAATAACATGTCTTTTATGAAGGGTCATCATTCTGTGATTTAAGGTCATTGATTGGGCGAATGGCTGGTGCTTGGCGTTTTCGTTAACGAGCTCTTTCCTGGAGAGCCAAAAATAAAAGAAATAAATGAACCGTTCGAAAATATATATATGAATAAACAATGAAGGATATTCGGAATCTGATTATCACAGATTTGGAAGATATTTACGTTAAATGTATTTCAACTCCCTGTGAGGGAATGTAAGGGAAAAGAGTTAAAGTTACAGAAAGGGTGCAGTAGCGCCATTAACCGGTAACAGACGGCAGTGCGTGCTATTCACTGTACACATTGTATCGGTTTATGCCAATTCCTATAGATGTGGTTTCGCTTTCTAGAACAACTCGCTTCTGTGTCACAGTTTTGTTAATATATTCTGAGTAGTTTGGTACCACACGCTTAACTGTTGAAAGGTTTAAGGTCATCAATTTGTTTAGTACCAATAAGGTGGCACGAAGGATTTAGCTTTGAGTCACTCTTGCTAGCAAGACTGAACAGTGCTCAGCGCTCATCCAATATTCCCAACAAGATTGAAAGGGGTTTATAACGCGTACGCATTACTCCTAACAAGATGAAATGCTTCGATTACTTAGCATGACTCCAGCGAAACTTCTGTGTCACTTGGCTCTTCTGAAGAGTCTCATTCCAGTTACTCCTTCCCCCCAGGCTGGCTGACAGAAGTTTTCAGTTATGATTTGCTATGAAGCCTGCTCCTATTTTATTTTCTGCTGGGGGGACGGGCTGTGGCGTTGGGGTGTTGGGATTGTTGACGTTGCTGTGGTAATTGCAACCACAACGTCGAGGCTCTTAAGGTGGTATTGTTGGTTTCATGATCTTAGATTAAGTCGGCCTAATAGCATCATGTGCCTTTGCACTAAGGTATGGTAAGATGCGAATAGAAGTAAAGGCCTGATGTGGACCTCTGAACTCCTCCAAACCAACAAAGGCTGAGGCTGTTCATTTGAAGCCACAACTACTCCATACCCATCTAAGTGTGTTTAACTGCACCACTAAGAAAGAATTTGATTATGATTGTGGAAAAAATCTTGACATTAATTTATGCAGAATTTCTAAATAACAGGTGGAGCATAATATATATATATATATATATATATATATATATATATATATATATATATATATATATATATATATATATATATATATATATATATATATATATATATATATATATAGAGAGAGATAGAGAGAGAGAGAGAGAGAGAGAGAGAGAGAGGAGAGAGAGAGAGCCTGACGGGGAAAGACAGGGAACTGTTGCATCAGCAATTAGCATCAACAAAAAATGCCGATTCGAATCATAATGTATTTTCATCAATAGTCCAAATCAAAGGCCCATTTTTTGTCTCTGTAATTGCCATGCGATTTATTGCTAATTAAACTTCGGAAAGATAAAAAAAAAAAACCTCGTAGGGGTTTCATTTATTGTACAATTACAGGTATTGTATGGGTTGGCATGCGGCCACTATGGACACTTCAGTGAATGCCCGTGGTAAAGATTCCTTGGTTATCAATCTGATGCTGGTTATAAAGTAGGTGCCAAATGAAACTGATTTTCTCTAATGGCACCGCAATAGGGATAATGAATCGGTTGCAATTGTAATGACTTTATTACACGGTCACCAATAAATGTTAGACTTTCTCACCCCCTATTACTGGAAGGTGTTTGTAGCGTCCCTTAGGCCCATCCCTAGCTGAATCCAACTCTTTAGTTTTTAGTTTTCTGTAAAAGAAAACTATTGAGATGGCCATCTGTCTGTCCGTCCGCACTTTTTCTCTCCGCCCTCATATCTTGAAAACTACTGAGGCTAAAGGGCTGCAAATTGACACGTTGATCATCCACCCTCCAATCATCAAACATAACAAATTGCAGTCCTCTAGCCTCAGTAGTTTTTATTTTATTTAAGATTAAAGTTAGCTATGATTGTACTTCTGGCACCGCTATAAGTACCAACGACACAGGCCACCACCGGACCGTGGCTGAGTTTCATGGGGCGTGGCTGAAAGTTTCATACAGCATTATACGCTGTAAAGAAAACTCGAATGCGCCAAAGAAACTTCGACTCATTTTTTACTTGTTTTAATTTACCTCCATTCCCTCTTCCTCTCTCTGGTATTACTGTCCAGTACCTCTAACTTTTTCTTCGTAGTGCAGATGTCAACTCTAAGATCCTTGTACTTCATCTCCTTTATTTTCTGGATCTCTTTATCATGCTGTCCAACCACTCCAACTCCCTTTTTTTCTGTCGTAAGCGCTGACAGTCTAAATTTCATAAATCATAAATCAGCCAAAATTTCATAAATAGTAAATCAGCCTAAACTTCATAAAACGTAAATAGGACTAAAATTCCTGAATCGTAAATCTGCCTAATTTTCATTAATTGTAAATCAGCCTAAATTTCATAAATCATAAATCAGTCCAGTAGACTTCATACAATTTAGTCAGCAATGTGACATTGACTGACTTATTAGCTTGTCCAGGTGGCGTCTCAACGCCAGAGCTTTTTTATTTTAATCTTACAGGGTCGGAGCGCTTGTTTTTTTATTCAATTGCTATTTTAGCTTCATTTCTCTCTCTCTCTCTCTCTCTCTCTCTCTCTCTCTCTCTCTCTCTCTCTCTCTCTTCTTCTTATGACCAGTTTGTTTGCAAAATTATTGGCATTTTTGGCCTGCTCGGTCTGTGTACAAATAATGATAATCAGAATGACACATTTTTGAAGACAAGCAGTTGCATTAGAGTGCGGCATATGCTTGCCAGTGAGTCATGAGTTTTGAACCCATTAATCATCACTGACCCCGAACCACTTCTACCGAAGCAGGTTATGTACATACTAACTTTAAAATATGAAACTCAATATAACAAGTAAAAAATGCGCCGAGGAAACAAGTCTTTTGCACATCGTATAATGCTGTATGAAACTCTCAGCCGCGGCCATGAAACTTTCAGCCACGGCCCGGTGGTGGCCATTGTTGTTGGCACCTATAGCGGTCCCAGACGCACGACCATGGCTAACTTTAACCTCAAATAAAGTAAAAACTACTTAGGCTAGAGGCTGCAATTTGGAATGTTTGGTGATTGGAGGGTGGGTGATCAACATACCAATTTGCAGCCCTCTAGCCTCAGTAGTTTTTAAGATCTGAGGGCGGCAAGAAAAAGTGCGGACAGGCAGACAAACAGCCATCTCAGTAGTTTTCTTTTACAGAAAACTAAACCGTAGTAGTTGAAGCTTTAAATTACCTATCCGGTCGCTAGTTTGATGTAGATCTCCCTAAAGAATTTCTACGTTGGCTCACTTGTTCACTCTCCGATTCTCTCTCTAAGGAATAATTTTGTTAATCAGCCTAATCATTAATTTAATTTCTCTCTTAAGTAAATTCTTCAGTAATAAATTATTCATTAATTTAGTCTCAAAGTGACTTCTTCACTAACCTCCCTGCTCATTGATTCAATTTCTCTCCAAGGAAATTTCTGCCTTGACGAATATGCTTCGTCACTAACCAGTCTGTTCAGTGATGCAGTTAAAAAAAATTATCTTTTATAACCAAACTCTTAGGCAGATTAATCTTTGTTGAGAATTCTCTAACAAACTTTACGTGACTTAGTATCCCTCTAAAGCAATTACTTCATTAACGAGCTGGTTCAGCCGTATGGTCTCTCTGACAGAAAGCTCTTTGATTTGCCAATCTGCTCATGTAAAAGCATTTAATAAAAAAAGAAAAATTCACCATCTCGTCCTTTTCCCAGGGAAGTCGGATCGTTATGGGAAATGAAAATCGGTGAAGCAGACTGCTGAAGGGCCGGTTCTTCTCGTTTTTTTACCTCTCTCAAAGAGGAGCTGGTTCTTCCTCACTTCCTTTGCTTCCCAAAGAGAGGCAGCTGTGATGGAGCCGATTTCCATTGAATTGCTCGGCCGTGTTGGTGATGGCGCCGGCCTCCCGTTTTCCTCTTCGTTCGACTCATTCTCTAGTGGATCCAGGGCGGGGGTGGGGGAGTTGGGAGAACTGGGCACGTGCCCCAATGAAGAATAATGACAAAATAATAATATTGAAGGTTTAGATAATAAAATAAATCTACTATAGAGAAATATAAAAATGGGAAAAAAATATACTATATAAATATATATATATATATATATATATATATATATATATATATATATATATATATATATATATATATACATATATATATATATATATATGTGTGTGTATGTATGTATAATATGAAGTTTGGTGCCCCCTTCCATGAAAATTTTCTGGATCTGCTAGTGGACTCATTTCTAGTCATGATTACCAAAGCCATGCCTTCATTAATACAATAGGTCTAGCTACATTATACGTTGTTTGAAGAAGTACACCTTACTAATAGGCTACTTCCGTATGTTAGGAAAGCCATACGATGACAGAATTGTGATGTCTTTCACAAGAAAAATTCTCTTTATTTGAGATCAAATCAGTCAAGTATATAAAATCGAGTCTTCTGAATTTCTAAAAGCCCAATTCTGGTTGTGTAATTTACTCTGATTCCCCGAAAAGTTACTTTTTCCAGTCACCCCTTTATCCCAATTTTAAATACATAAGGTGGTATTTCTTCACGTAGTGGCACCAAGAACACGCGATGTTTCCTATTTTGTCTGGATCACTGGAGTTCCTGCTACATCCAACTGTAAATATTGTGATAAACAAAATATAACTAGAATTATATAATTTATCTGACGGGGTGGTCATAGACGTAAGAGGCCATTCGGAATAAGATCACCTTTCTAGAGCATCAAATAAATTAATGGGACTTAGCATCCACGCGTTGACGATGCTTTTGCCACATAGGTGAGATGAAAGCAAAAAAGGATGTCTCTCCCTCCCCAAAGTTTCAGTAATTTTCTTGATACGATCCAGGTATGAGATTTTTATTTTATTTATATTCTTTACTTAAGTTAGCCTCATATATATATATATATATATATATATATATATATATATATATATATATATATATATATATATATATATATATAAAAAGAAGTAGGAGTCCAAAAGACGACAGTCAACAAAACAGTTGCATATTTATTGATAGAAACGTTTCGTGTCACTTAAACACATCATCGGTCCGTAAAATTGAAAAATACATATTAATTCTCTAATTCAAAATAAAAGCTAAATTAAAAACAGCAGTTACATTCTTTAAAATTACAAAATATATAAAAAAGTAAAAAGAAAGCAGATTTTTTTCATTTTTTCTCTCTTAGTCTACCTGATCAAAAGAAGGAGAAAGACGAAGTGAGACCACAAGCTCGCACATGCCCAGAGTACACTTAGGCCAAGTGCAGAGGAGAAGAAGACACGTTGGAGTTTAGAAGAGGTTCATGACGTTTAATAAACAAAGGCTCAAGGGTCGTTAAGTAAGCCGATTGTTTGGTAGTTCCCAGGATAGAAAAATGTGTTTTTATCAATATTAACCTTGCGTTTAACGACATGATGTCTAATACTAGAAAATTCGGGGTTAGTAATTCGTGAGCCAGTTCTGTAGCTCAAACCTAAGTGGCTGTAATAACGGACCTGCAACATTCTCTTTGATGAGCCAACATAACTACCAAGACATCTTGGGCATTCAAATTTGTAAATAATATTGGACTTCATAAAGGTCTGTAGCTTGTCCTTATAATTAAAAAAGCCGCCAATCTTTAGTGGATTCATAGGTATTAAGTTCAGTTTTAGAAATCCAAACTCTTTTTCAATGATTTGTTTGACTTTGGATCTAAGAAAGTCAGAGTGCGTATATGGTATCGAGGCGTACATAGTCAATTTCGGAACTTTGCATTTCACAATAGAATCAGAAAAGTTACGTGCTAAAATCTTATTAACTATGTTATAAAAAAGTCTCTTTGGGTAGGAATTTTTGGTGAAATATTACAGTAAAAATTCAATTTCGGAGTGGAAATTTACCCAGCTAGAGGTATAACGGAGGGCTCTAAAAACTAGAGTCGTTATGGCATTAATTTTAAAAGAAAAGTAACACGAACTATAAAAGTTACCTCCAAGGCCTGCATAAGTACTTTTTCTAAAAACTGATGGACTCCTGCTTGTTGTCAACAACATACTTCCGCCTGAATGTTTATATGGCCTCAAATAATTATATATTTATTATATATATATATATATATATATATATATATATATATATATATATATATATATATGAGGCCAGAATAAGTGTAAAATATAAATAAAATAAAAATCATATGGATCTTATCAAGATATATATATATATATATATATATATATATATATATATATATATATAAATAAAATAAAATATTTGATATATTTTGTTCGTCTAAAAAATCTAAGTTCGTTTTGTATTTCGTTTCACTGTAACTTAAATAATTGCACTGATAATTTCATTAATGTTCGTTTGTTTCGTCTCGGGATCCACTTTAGCTGCCACCAATTGTAATGTTTTATTATTTTCTCTTTTTATCTCTCTCTCTCTCTCTCTCTTTTTCTATTTAATTTCCCTATCTATTCTACACCACAACACTTATCAAGAAAATTATTGAAGCTTTGGGGAGAGAGAGATGCCTTTTTGCCTATATCTTACTAATTATAATATATATATATATATATATATATATATATATATATATATATATATATATATATATATATATATATATATATTATGTATGTATGTATGTATGTATAAACTTCTGAAACAATCTCAGTTTTCATACATAGATTTATTAGGTATACGAAGATAACAGCACATAAGAGGCATGAGATGTGACAAGCTCAAATATTTACAGTAATAGAGTGCACGTAACAAAAAATAAGCAGATAAACATGTTCATCCAAAGCGAGCAGTCAACTAGACAGCATGTAGAATACCAGTAAAATCTGAAGTAGGTAGGATGCCATTTAATGAACAGATGAATAGGCAGTATTTTAATATTGCGTTATCGATTGTTTATTATTTCTTTCTCTCTCTCTCTCTCTCTCTCTCTCTCTCTCTCTCTCTCTCTCTCTCTCTCTCTCTCTCTATATATATATATATATATATATATATATATATATATATATATATATATATATACACCTATTTATATATACATGTGTATATATATATATATATATATATATATATATATATATATATATATATATATATATATATATATATATATATATATATATATATATATATATATATATATATATATATATATATATATATATATAATATATATATATATATATATATATATATATATATATATATATATATATATATATATATATATATATATATATATATATATATATATATATATATATATATATATATATATATATATATATATATATATATAGCTATAACTATATATAGCATGTGAGCTCGCGCACGTGTGTCGTATGTGTGTGCATGTACGTTTCAACTAGAGAACCACTGATAACGGCAGTAAGAGTGAGCTTTGAGCTTGAACGCCAAGGTCAAACTTTTATCACGTTCCATTTCCTCTCTCCAGAACGAAGTCGAAAGTTGCCGAAGGCAAACTCACCTCAACAAACAGCAAGGGAAGAAAGCAAATGAACAAACAAAAAGAGACGAACCTTAGGTCTATAAAGGGAAAGGAAGTAACGAAAAAAGGCCGGTCGTTGTTGCGAGATAGTATTGCCAAAAAAAGGAGAAAAAAATTCTTCAAAACTTTCACCCATTGGTTTGTCTTGGGTCTTCGTCGAAGTTTTCCATATCGCCTGATTGATATGAGAACCAATAGACTTTCGAATTTTGTTCTCTCTCTCTCTCTCTCTCTCTCTCTCTCTCTCTCTCTCTCTCTCTCAATTAAGTTGCTTGTTTTGTAACAAAAATTTATTTGCCCTATTTAATAGATAGCAGAGGCTTGATAGTCGTAGCGAAGGTAGTAAGCAACAATTCTGAAAACTCGGCATTCACGTCAAACAAGTTCTTTTGAAGACTGTTGTTTTATACCTTTTCCACCATGAAGCTTCTGTGCGAATGATAACGATAGTCTACGGATATTAAACTCCACGTTTAGCTTTGTTGTCGTCCAACCCGGGAAAGTCTTTCTCAACACTGGCCATTTTATAAATATGCAGAATGAAGTACTTTAGTCTAAGCTTTTGGGACGGTGGGTAGCGTCCCTACAGCCACTACTTGCCATCCCGATCATCTCTTAAATGACTGTTATTTTTGACGGTATGGTTATACTAATAATAATAATAATAATAATAATAATAATAATAATGAATTGATGGAAATCTCACCCAGTGGCATTCCATTCACGGGTATTCTTGGACCAATGCAAGATTTTGGTGGATTATATTGCACCGATGTAAGACTGATTGATTGTGAATTCTCCAGCTCTGCAGTTACCTTTGTCACTGAGAAATATGAGTGTTAACTAAGTAACTCTACGCCTGATGTGGAATTATATTGATCATGTGGTTATGAAGATATGGGAAGTGAAGCTGGAACATGAATGACACTTAAAAAAAAAAAGATTAATCCAGTCTTACAGAAGCTGTAAGGTAGATCCATAAGCATAACATCATATATTTTTACTATGTCAAACAAGTCAACAGTGACTCATCTTTTCCAAGGTTAGATGTCGGTAAATATAATTGTCAAGAGTATGGGATTATGGTAATTCTTTATGTATGGTTTGTTGCTGATGTGGATATTTTTACATTTTATTTTTAGGCGCTGAACGAACTCATGCCAGCTTTAGAGGCAGCCAATATTTCTCTGCAAGCAACTGTCACACTGTCTCACGAAGATTACACTGAACACCTGCATACGTTAAAGGTAAGGGTCACCCTGTAGTCTATGCGTATATATGCATACATACATACACATATATATATATGTGTGTGTTTGTTTTATAGATGTATATATATATTATAGATATAATACGTGTATATGTATATAAATATATAAATTATATATTGACACATATATATTTGAGACAAAATATTAGAATGGAATAAGACATACGTTACCGAGTGGTTTCCTGTTCTTTTAACAGATTTTTGAACACAAAAAAAAAAAAAATACAACAACGCTCAGGATTTTTGTCTCTTATTTCATTCATGTGTCATCAGCTTTAATTATTATTGTCATATGTTATTATATGACACAGAAGCATATATATATATATATATATATATATATATATATATATATATATATATATATATATATATATATACATATACATTTACATAATAATGTTTGTAATAATGTTTAACATTTTATTATCAAGATCCTCGGAAGAGGATATAAAATTTTATGATGCATTATGTGCTTCCTGTAATGTTAATAACGCTGGTAACTTTGAGTGGTGTATGAAGAGTAGAGATAGATACTCACTCATTTCAATATCATGACAAACCACAGAAGGAAAATTTTCTGTAGATCGTAATAAGTCGTGGAATGAAAAAGTAATTATCTCAAGTTATCGTGCATAGGAACAGTGGTGGGTCGGTATTTACAAGTCATGGTAAATAGGAATAGGAATAACAAATCACAGGATGGAAATGATCATTATATGTCACAATGTACAAGAATAGTCGCTAAAAGCCACGCACTTTAATAGTAGTCTTAACAAGTCATATTCGTCAAGATTAAGTCTTAATAAGGCAAAGTATCCAGAAATAAGTAGAATGGTATAAATTACGAGAACAGTTGCGTTATTCTCAGTGTACAAAAATAAACGTAAGAAGTCACGTTGTATAAGAACTGCCATCAGTCATGGTGTACAGGAATAGACGTAACAAGTCACATTGTATTTGAATATTCATAACAAATTAGGGTATAATTACCTCTTTTTTCTTCTCCTTCTGCAGGAGAAGGACTGCCGGATCATCATTGCCAGCTTCTCGGCGGACTTGGCCAGGAAGGTGTTCTGCCAGGTAAGTGGTGGATCTCTTTCGCGGCATATTGTACCTGTCAGATATTCGTCCCAAGTGCACTCACTGAGGATTTAGCTCAAAAATGCTTAGACTTTAAGGACTTGGTTTTTCAAGAGAGATAGTTTTTAGTATCCTTGAGGGGAGAGAGAGAGAGAGAGAGAGAGAGAGAGAGAGAGAGAGAGAGAGAGAGAGAGAGAGAGAGAGCGCATATATTTGCAATGCCAGAATACCTAAGTTCAAGGCAACGAATGGAAACCTAGAGTTGAAGATTGCAGTCGCAAGATGCCAGTCCCTTCTATGACGCCACAGGATTACAGATTTTGGAAAATGTCTCTGTCTTTGTCGGGAGAAGGAGCTGGGAAAAAATATAGCCTTGGTGATTTTCGTTTTATATATTTTCATCATCGCATTTTAATATAACTATTAATTTCCATTTGCCATTAAGATGTTCATTTCAGCTCCATCTCTTGGCATTTTGCTGCCAATAAAGGCACCACTTGTCACCTATTCCAAATCATATCTGAACTTGATCAGAAATGTTTTAGTTTCAAGTCCCAGGCGTGTATTCTTTTACCGAAGTAATCATCTCATAGCATAATGTAGTAGCCAGTTATAGAAATGAAACCATACTGAAGAATTATTTTGAGTAATGGAGTATCGCTGAAAGCATTTCTCGTACGATTCTGGTTCGAAACCTGGCTGGGGAAGGGAACAATACTTCCCTTTTCATTTAAGAGGATTTTATAGAAAACTGTACCAAAGATATCATGAGAAATGTGGAAATTAATGTTGATTACCTAATAGCTGTGCATTATTTCCATTAATTCAGCCCTTATGCTTTTTTTGAGATGACAATTATAATAAAAAATATAAGGTAAATTCAACACATTTTACCTACGCATGTAACATCATAAAAGAGCATCTTGCCAAATGTGCATCATATGAAGGTAGACTGTAAAAACTAAATATTTAACCGGACTAACAATGGATAATGATGTGAGTACTTCCGATGAGCTGTAAAGGCCCAAAGCAATGTGCTCTAAAAACGCCCCATAGAAGGAACTCTTTCATCCCAGTGTTTCAACTCTCCTCTTGGAGTACCCACTAATTAATGGCCATAATGTCGTTACTCACTGATTAGGCGCCCGAAGCCATAATTATCTCGACCGCTCTCTTGGCCTAATGAGGGGATTGCCCACCCGCCGGAGTTACTGAAATGCGACGCGGACAGCGACTGTTATCCCATACATATTATATCAAACTCTTTAAGAATTGAGCTCATTCAGTGTAAATATGTCGGGTGGCTTTGAGGGGTCCAGTGGTCCACACCAGACCTTTTAGCCACTTTTAACTCCTAATTCTACCTGCTGTTGGCTATAGGTCTAGGGCCCGTGCTGACACAGGACCAGCGTAATTTAAATCAACCACGACTGATTATGTTGGTTGGTTTAAATTATTGTTACTTGATTCATCTGTTTGTGAATGGAGATCAAGTGGGGGAGGACATCCAGTACTTTTTTCCAGGCCAGGGCAGAAGACGATCTGAAAAAGGAGAAGCATCAAAAGACAGGGGAAGGGGAGGGGTGGAGCGGGGGAAAAGCCTTAGCCCTGATAAATGCGGTGGACTTGCCTCTATCCTTAAATTCAAAATGGATCATGATTTGAAAACTGAATTACTTTACGGACAGTGTTTTCCATGGACGGAGGTTCGTTGAGGCGAACAATCTGAATGAATCAACACCTGCTAAATAATCCACACAATCTAATACAAACAATATACCCTGAATAAACCCACATAACTGAAACCCTGAAACCAAGTTCAGAGCTTGAATGAACACATGTAGTCTGAAACGAACATCGTTTTAGACTACATGGGCTCATTCAAGTTATGAACTTGCTTTCAGTTATGTCGTTTATTCAGGATATATTATTTCAGATAATGTGGGATTATTTAGCAGACCGTATAGCTTGTTTCAGAAGATGTTGGTTCATCCAGGTTGTTATTGATTTCAGATATCATCAAGTGTGGATTGAGACTGTTATTAGTTGCTTCAGATTTTGTGGGGGTATTTGAAGTATGTGATGTGTGGGTTGATTCAGATTGTGAGATGCCATTCAGATTTTTTCTCTACAAATGATTTGGTTCATATTAAAATGAGTAAATTCGGCTTCGTCAGTCATCTGTAAAACTATGAATTTTAAATGATCTAGGGTTCAGTATTCTGCATATGCACGCAGTCATAAATAATATAGTCATACGAATGATTTATATTCCCCTTCATTGCTTTTCAGTGCATTTCCATTTGCATAAATGAACCATTGCGATTCGTCAAGATTAAAAATGGATGTGTGAAATGAATTGCTGAAACCTTTTGTCATTTTGTTTTATTATAAGCTAAGCTGAGTTCGTGAGTTAGTACAAGTCAAGAGGTATTCTTTCACGAATGCAACGTAACAAGCATAGTTCCCCAAACGCTTTTGCATAATTTAATTTTTTTTTTTACCAAACACAAGCAATCTGCCATTTTTTCTGTAGTGTATATCCATGAAAGTAGGAATAAGAAAACCCAGAAAAACATCTTGGGGTCCAGATGCAAATTCGCTAAATGGTAACTAAAACAAAGTGACTGAAAATGTGTAAACATTTTTTCACCTGCTTTCATGTGACCTTGGTAACTGAGAGACACAAAGACAATGGAGGCAAAAACAATCATCTTAAAAGTAATTTGACCTCTGTGTAGTATGTTTTCCTCTTTTTAATCACATTTACTCTTATTTGCCGATGTTATTTAAGGTAAAGCTGTCTTACAACTGGTGACTGTTGTACCAATTCTAATAACGGTACTCTTACAATTTACGGACATTTACCTGAGAGGAAAATCATCTGAGGTTTCGGCAGATTCGCTAATATTAACACACACACACAGTCACACACACATACACGCATATATGCACACACACACACACACACACACACACACATATATATATATATATATACATATACATATACATATACATATATTAAACAATACATGAAATGAAATTTTAAAGATGAAGTTACGTATATCTTAGTTAAACGAGAACGCTGAGCAGATTAACAGCTCTCCTAGGGCTGGCCCGAAGGATTAGATTTATTTTACATGGCTAAGAACCAACTGGTTACCTAGCAACGGGACCTACAGCTTATTGTAGAATCCGAACCACATTAGGACGAGAAATGAATTTCTATCACCAGAAATAAATTCCTCTACTTCTTCATTGGCCGGTCGGAGAGTCGAACGCTGGGCCAACAGCGTGCTAGCCGAGAGCTCTACCCACCCTTCCAATGAAGAACATGAAATAGAGCAATTAGCAACATACGATTAAAAAAATAACAATACAAAGAGACTTTCACATGTTTGACTGATCTCAAATAAATAAAAGAAAGCGATTATTTTTGACAGAGAATTAATATAAACGTCCATAAACAAAAGGATTTTAATTAATTGAATAGGATTGACTGTCATGCGGCCTTTGCTGGCTAGGCAGAATCCGGAGATCCACACCAGGCCTTCTGCTCCCTTCCACATTTTACCACGCTTGGGGCAAGGGCCCGTGCCAGTATACGATGGGTTGATTGGTATATATGACTCCGACCTTATGCACGATGATGTCCCGTAATTTATTACAAGATTTCAGACTGAACAGGTCGTCTATTGTGAACCTTTGGATGCAGACCAAGCGAAAGTGTGAGACCAGCCATGTAAATATGAGGACACTGTATCAGTGAGGCAAAACAAGGGAAGTAAATATTGTTCGCATACGTTTATGGGATACATTTTAATTAAAATGTTCATTTATGTTTATTTTTCTCACGTAACTGCAAAGGGATGTAAAAATATGGAAGCATAATTTCCATTATTGCAAATGAATAATCATCAGCAGGACTCATAAATGCGTTGAAACCTCCTATATCTGTAAGGAACAACTAATGACCCCAATTGCTCCCACTTGGTGATTAGTCTCCTTAAGGCATAATTATCTGTGCCATACTCTAACCTTAATGAGAGTATTTCCCTCTAAAGTTACCGAAATACGATATTAACGGCCATTAATAAGTAATTATATGAAGGTAAGGTATGTCAGGTTGCGTTCAGATGAAGAGGATTGTAATAGGTTCCGTCATTATGTTTAGTTCGGGAAATTCACTTCCCTTCGAATTTGGGCAGTTACTCGTAGCTCCTTGTGTCTTGGTCTGGACACCGCTGCTTATTCAGATTCTGTAGGTCGTTCGAGACTACGCAGGCAGATTTCGATGGCGCGTGTAGATCCAGACTACGTGTGCAGTTTCAGATTGTATAGTTTTAATCAGATTGTGATGGTTGATTCAGGTTGTGTTGTTTAATTCTCATGCAGTTATTATTATGCAGTTTGAGTCAGGCTACGCAGGTTGATTTAGATTCTGTATGTCAATCCTTCCTGTGGAGGTTGACTCTACAATAAATATGTTGGTTCAGCATTATTAGGTTAAGTGCTCATGCATGCTTATTCAGAATATGTAGGCTGATTCACATTATAAAGATTATCCTTGCAGAGTTTTATTGGGATTATTCATGTTAATAATTTTCTATATATGTAGGTTTTTTCAAATTATGGAAACTTTCCAATGCGCACGTTCTGAAGTATTAATAATATGTGAAACCGTCTTCAATTCATGTATGTACCTCGAATCACAGATACTTGTAAATCTGTTTTGCTACACAAACAAGCATTTTCTTTTGTCTTCGAATATTCGTAAGTTTCTTAAACTAAAAATGGTGGTATTCATGAAAAATAAAGACCGCAGAATCGAATTTGTCAACAACTATTTCATTTTATTTATTTTTCATATGGATTCAGTCAGATAACACCTTCTCCATCCGTCTTCAAAACAACGAATATGCTCAATGGAGAATCTAAGAAGGTCATTTCTGTTGGTCGGATAGAGTCCAGAGGTCAACATTAAACCTCCTATCCTCTTCAAAACCATATGACACTTGTTGGCCACATTTTATCAAAGACCCTTTGTTTTAAAAGCCCGGCTAAATAGAAACCAACGATCCATTGTGAGGCATTTTTCTACTATGAAAATTTCTAGCCTTTTTTTACGTAATGCTCTAAAGGTTATATCATGCCATTTACCACCTCCCTCCCTCCCCCATTCCACCCGACGATAAACACAGATGACTGATTTTCTTCCTTATTTATATGTGCTTCTAGGTCTCAGATTCCTCGGCGTTTTGAAAGACCGAGCACCTTGCCATAATTCCCAGCTCATATTCGTTGTTAATGAAGAGACTAAAGTACTTTGTATATGGCAGTCATTATAATTTTCTGTTTATTTATTACTTCGAAGTATGGTTTAATAAGTGATACATTATATATAAATATATATATATATATATATATATATATATATATATATATATATATATATAATATAATATATTATAATCTAATATAATGTCATGTAATATAATACAATATATATATAATTTTGTGTACGTTTTTGTAAAACAGTGCTCTAACATATAACTCGTGTTGGTTGTTTATTTGTCGAATATCCTGAGATATATTAAACTAGATTTTCTTTATTTTCTTTTTTTTTTTAAATATCTGTTGTTTGTCTTAGTTATTATGTGAGATCATCCCTTTTTTATTTGAATGGAGAATATACATTGATCATTTATTACGACATTATGGACGCAAATCTTCATTTCAGTGACAACGAAATCATATTTTCCTGTTCACTGAATGTTTGGTTTGATCATTTTTTTTTTGTCAACACCCATTCATGATCTCATTTCCTGTTTGTAATTACTTGCCTGTGTAATTTATAGGATTACGAATTAGTGTTGTTGAATTGTGATTCATCCATTGTTGAATCATTGTGAATCCTGAATTACATTTTGTATAGTAATAATCACTTCATAAAAATTTTGATAACCTGTGTGTGCGAGTTCCCGTCATGCGAACGGTAAATGAAAGCATTATTTTCAGCAGGTATTCAGAAGTGTTTGTTACTCTGAACGAATTTCGAATTTCATAAGTGATTTTCGAGGTTTATGAACTCAACATTTTGTTCAAATACAATATCCGTGACTGTTCAAAGCTGTGTAAAAACTGCCATGATGACAATGTGAAATTTCAACATCTATTGAACGACGACTATATATCCATACGAATAAGCGTTAAATATCATGTGTGTGAGCGCGCGCGTGTGTGTATGTGTGTGTGTGTGTGTTTGTGTGTGAGAAATTCAAATACAGGAATACTAATCGTCCTTTTAATATCTTTCCTACCTTTCTCCTTCATAAAGAATCCTATAACCTGGCACCTTTCAAGAGGCGTTTCTGTGGTTTCCTTCGCGATTAGGTCTTATTCGTTTTTCCTCTCAATTTTTAGGACGACCGCCTTTAGAGCAGAACTATTTCCAGGTCCAAAGATCTCTCTCTAGCTTTAGTGTGGGCGTCGGTGGCCTCGTTCAGATTGAATTATGAAGTCAGCGTTAAGGCGTTTATATTGATACGTAATTCAATAGTACTTGTAGTGCTAGAGTGTGCACCTGTGACTATTTGCTTGCACCAATTGTCCCTGCGGTGCGACCTCGGTGGCTGAGTATTTAACGCACGTTGGTCAAAGATCAGCGTCAATGTTGAAATTTCAGTGTATTACGCTTTCTTTTAAAAATGTTTAAGGGGTAATCATGTCATATTAAATCATATTTCTCTGTGGGTAGATCACGGAAAATGTCATTTCACCCATACGATTCTAGGGGGAGGGGGTGAGATGACGTCACTGGAGTAAAAAGTGCATGAGATGAGAAACATTGCCATTTAGTATATCAACCGAGGAGTCAAATGTTCCCGTGGACTGTGAAAAGTCATTTGATGGCCATCCACAACACCCTGTGGTTGAGGAGGATCAGTGAGAACTGAACGGAAAGGTTTATAATGAGTACATATCGGGTAATAGGAAATGAGAGGTGGGATATAAAACGAGCCTTTGCGTTTCTATTGTAAGACGGCGTCTGGTTTTATAAGCAAAAACTTCAAATACAGCAGACTATAGGGAAGCTAAACATAAATCCTTTACTCATTCCATTAATGATGTCAATATAAAGCAGAGAAACCAAAGTCTCGCTTCCTCGTATTGACAGTTTTAATGAAATAGGTAAAGTATTTAGGTTCCCGTCCCAAAATGACTTGGCATTAAAAATTCCTTTTAAAATTTATGACCTCGAAAAAATACTTTGAAAGTCAACTTTGCCATATCAGGTTTTTATACATTAGATGATACCTAAATATAAATTTTTTGGTCAAGTTGAGGGTAGTTGTAACATCTCATTTTCTCTAGCTCTACTTTTTGAATTCGCGGTGTTTAAAAGGTTTATGGGCGCATTTTATTCTGTGGTAATGGGGCGGATTTTTCCTGTAACATTCTAAGTGGAGTGGTCACATTTTTCAGTTTTGAATTTTCATTTTCTCATTGTGCGCCCAAGTTTCAAGAGTGTATAGCGGATATTGACCGGTACTTGTGGCAGTTAATTTGTCGATCGAAATTCGTTCTGGTCTTGATGGAACGGTGCTTATTGACTCCGAGCGCAGCGGCAGCAGCTGAACTTGCATGAATAAGAAATAAGAAGAATTATAAATTGAAATAAATTAGAAGTTTCAGAACAACAAATGTTTCTGAGATAATGTCCTGAAAATAGTTTTGTAAGTGGTTCTGTTCATAACACAGTATAATTTGGCGTAGTGCTCTCTTCATAAATTACCATTATTATGAGGGTATTATGTATTTCTCCTCATAAGTAACGAATCAGTGCAACTGTAGAAACAAACATTGTGAGAAGTGAAAAAGAAACAAGATACGTATAACTGTATTTTAAATATGAGTTGGAAAAAGTGTGCAAGTTTCCACTATGAAAAGAAAGTCCAATTTAATTACTGTAAATAAAGCCCGTACAACTCCCCAGATGCCCGCTTACAAATCCCTTTTGCACCTTATGGCATAATTGATAACCTTAATGCGTAGCTTGGTCATTAGTCGTCCATAATTAGACTTACCATCCCCATACCGTCATGAAGCGATTATCCGCCAGAGTCCCCGAAATTTAATATCAATTCAGAGTTTTTGTAATTCTGAGAAGCAATCAGATGTTAATGTAGGTCAGATCTAGTTATATCTCAGTATCGTCCTGACACTTAACAAATTGCATTACATTCGATAATAGCATCCTGATGCTGGTTAAGAGTTTTCCCTGACTGCGTCATATTAATGAAGTTTATGCGAAGGTTAATTTTGATTTCAGAACTCGTTCGCTTTATGGACGTGGATTCAGAATGTTCACCCCCGTGGCGGGAGGGGGGGGCGGGGGTGGCGGTTCGTGCCGACAGTGTACTTCATGCGGTGCGCTGTAGGTATTACTTAAGGTTCTTTGCAGCGTGCATCCGGCCCGTAGCTAGCAACCCCTTTCGTTTCTTTTACTCTACCTCCTTTCATATTCTCTTTGTTCCATCTTACTTTCCACCCTCTCCTAACAATTCTGTCAACAGATTCGGATATAAGTTCATTCGGACTGAGCGAGGTGATACAGACTCTGCAGTTCTAATAAAAATGAAACCAGGGAAGATTATTGGTTGATGTTGATATTTAAGCAACTTTTGTGTTCTCGTTCACCTAATATGAATACTGAATGAATCAAAAACAAAAGGGTACATGTACTAGCAATCATACACACACACACACACACACACACACACACATATATATATATATATATATATATATATATATATATATATATATATATATAAATATATATACATATATATACATGCATATATATGTATATATAATTTATTTTAAAGAATATTCCCTACTATTTCAGTAATACATATTTATTTACGTAAGTGATCACTTACGTCATGATTGAAGTGATTAAGTAAAAACCTTATCGTCAGAGATTTTGAAGAATTTATATCTACTGTAGAAATAAATCGAAGTAAAAGGAA
This sequence comes from Macrobrachium rosenbergii, assembly GCF_040412425.1. Taxonomy (NCBI): domain Eukaryota; kingdom Metazoa; phylum Arthropoda; class Malacostraca; order Decapoda; family Palaemonidae; genus Macrobrachium; species Macrobrachium rosenbergii. The sequence goes on along the minus strand of NC_089749.1, from coordinate 43,454,429 downwards.
CCTTGGTTATTCTGTAGGTCTTTCTTTTTTCTTTCTATATTGTTATTATCATTGTCGTTTTGTGGTTGGTTTTATTTCTTTAACTTATATTAGACTATTTTAATTTTATATTCTTTAATTATTCACTAGAAAGATGTCCCCCGTAAGGGGGTAGTGCCGACATTGCATCTCATGCGGAGCACTGTAGGGATTTTTAAGGTTCTTGCAGCGTGCCTTCGCCCCCTAGCTGTAACCCTTTTCGTTCCTTTTACTGTACCTCCTTTCATATTCTCTTTCTTCCACTACCAAAAGGATATTGCACAAATAGAAAGTGTACAAAGGTCCTTTACTGCTAGAATAGAAGAAGTTAAGGACCTAGACTACTGGGAAAGACTACAATTCTTAAAATTAAATAGTCTCGAAAGGAGAAGAGAACGCTACATGATGATACAGACATGGAAACAGATAGAATGAATTACCGAAAATATCATGGAGCTAAAAATATCAGAAAGAGCAAGCAACGGTAGATTAATAGTGCCCAAAACTATACCAGGAAAACTAAGGAAAGCACACAGGACATTAATCCACTACGCACCAGCATCAATAATGCAGCGATTATTCAGTGCATTGCCAGCTCATCTGAGGAACATATCAGGAGTGAGCGTAGATGTGTTTAAGAATAAGCTCGACAAATATCTAAGCTGCATCCCAGACCATCCAAGATTGGAAGATGCAAAATATACCGGAAGATGCATTAGCAGTTCTCTGGTAGACATCAAAGGTGCCTCACACTGAGGGACCTGGGCCAACCCGAACGAACTGTAAGGTCTGTAAGGTGTAAGGACCCTCTCCTAACAATTGATTCATAATGCAACTGCGAGGTTTTACTCCTGTTGCATCTTTCAAACCTTGTACTGTCTATTTCCGTTTCAGCACTGAATGACCCCACAGGTCCCAGCGCTTGGCCTTTGGTCTACATTCTGTATTCAGTTCAGTTCAACTAGAAAAATGTCTATGTTTGTCGGGCGCCCTTTGACGCCTTTCCACTGTACGGGCCGTCTTTGGGCAAGAGCTCGTGCTGGCACAAGGCCAGAAGTCATCTACAACAAAACAAATGCAAATTTATTTTTCGCCATCCTTTGTGATTCCCGTTTGACGCCGATGAAAACTCTTTCATTTTTGTAGAAAGGGCGATTGACTGATAATGTCATTGCCTGTGGGTAAAAACTTGCCTCTGTAATTTATGGAACGACGAATCAGAGTAATTGAATGGTAATTGATTCTTTGATTAATCGTTGTCAGTCCTGAATCACTTTTTGCATTGTGAAGGATTATCTCATCAAATTTCATCGATAATTTCAAGCTGTGACATCACAGTTGCTGTTTTGACGTCATGAAGTGGAAACATTACTTTAGAGAATAATACATGTTATGAGTTTATACGTAAATGAATGACTTAAAATTGAGGTTTGTATTTGTGTATGTATAAGTTAAGTATACCTTCGTTTAACCAGACCACTGAGCTGATTAACAGCTCTCCTAGGGCTGGCCCGAAGGATCAGAATTATTTTACCTAACTGAGAACCAATTGGTTACCTAACAACGGGACCTACAGCTTATTGTGGAATCCGAACCACATTATAGCGAGAAATGAATTTCTATCACCAGAAATGAATTTCTATCACCAGAAATGAATTTCTGTCACCAGAAATAAATTCCTCTAATTCTTCATTGGCCGGTCGGAGAATCGAACGCGGGGCCAGCAGAGTGCTAGCTGAGAACGGTACCCACCCGTCCAATGGGGAACTTGTGTGTATGCATAATTTTTATGCCTGGGAAAATAGAAAAAGAACACGCAAAACTGTTTTCATAATTCTGGAATACAAATCGAGCCCATTCTTTTCTTGTTCTCTACTTATCGGTTGGTTTGACCGAGTCCAGAGGTCCACACAAAGCCTCGTATACACTTCAACTTTTCACTGTGACATAACAGTTGCTATTAAGAACGAAGGAAATCTGTACCAACCTTTTAAAAATCCTTCTCTCTGAAATGAAGTGCTTGTTCTAATATTGATTTTTTCCAGTGTGTAACACAAGTAGTCTACGGATAATAAATTCCCTTTGCGGGATGAAGGTACAGTACCTTGGCCTTCTTGGGAGTGGGATACCAGATCATTTATAATCAGTCAGTCTTGACCCTTGCTTATGTTACCGTCATATTTAACGGGATGAGTCCAATGAAATCTGCCTGGTTGTCAACAACGCTAATCTCATTTGATGATCAGTGGGTTTGTAGAAAAGCGTGTTTTTTTTTTTAATCATGTTTATAAACCAGAATTCTGCAGCATACTAAAAGCAAAGTAGATTTTATAAGCATGAAAAATACGGGTAGAGCCAGTGTTGGCGTTGTGTGATTTTATGCATTGGACGAACATTCCAAGCTCTGAGGGATTTTACGCACAGGGGCACCACTTTTTGCGAAATGAAACCGATTGCTATATCGCATTTTCCTTTAGTCAGTGTTCGCATTCGGAAAGCCACAACGAATTTCCATGTCCTTTTGTGGTAATGGAGTGAAGATTTTTAGATTTTGTTTGCAACAAAGCCGTGCTACCAAGCTGGGTGCACAATTTGTAAAAATGTACAAAATTGTTTGTTTGGAAATTGCTCTAAAACAAAGAAAAGTGACAGGAGACATGTCATGAAAAAATAGGCCACCTTTTTTTTTGATGGGAAAGTTATTTAGTGTATGTAAACGATCAGATGCATATAGTAAAAAAAAGAAAATTTGTGTTTTCCACGCAAATAATCTTTTGAATTACACCAGATAAAATTCTAGTTCATTAGGAAAATTCGAGTGGAAAAATAATTAAATCACAAAGCTGTGGAGCGCTTAAAAACAAGATTATACGTAAAAAAAAGTATACCTTAGTTTTACCAGACCACTGAGCTGATTAACAGCTCTCCTAGGGCTGACCCGAAGGATTAGACTTATTTTACGTGGCTAAAAACCAATTGGTTACTTAGCAACGGGATCTACAGCTTATTGTGGAACCCAAACTACATTATAGCGAGAAATGAATTTCTATCACCAGAAATAAATTCCTCTAACGCTTCATCAGACGGCCGGGGGAATTGAACTCCGGCCCATCGAGTGACAGTCTGAAGCTCAACTGACTCAGCCAACGAAAATGTATATATATGTATATATAGAAATCATCAACACACAATCACGTGTGGAACAGAAATAAATTTCTGACTCACGTCGGGATCGAACCCAGGTCTCTCAGGTGGAAAGCAAGGGCGTTATCCACTGGGCCACACAAGTCTAAAAGAAGTTGGAACCTGAGAGCAACTGCACCCAAGGAATTACCTGGGCAAGCTAACTGCTTGCATACCAGCGAGTTTTTCCCAACTTCCCGACTCAGCAATGACCCAATAGACAACATTTCATTCGAATTATCCCTTCTGAGTGAATAAGATAGAAATCATCAACACACAATCACGTGTGGAACAGAAATAAATTTCTGACTCACGTCGGGATCGAACCCAGGTCTCTCAGGTGGAAAGCAAGGGCGTTATCCCTTGCTTTCCACCTGAGACCTGGGTTGATCCCCGACGTGAGTCAGAAATTTATATATATATATATATATATATATATATATATATATATATATATATATACACATACACACATACATAAATTAGATATATACATATATAATATATATATATATATATATATATATATATATATATATATATATATATATATATATATATATATATATATGTAAACTAATTTTTCTAAGGCATAGGATAATTGATGACCCTAATTACGTTGATCGGTGATTAGTCTCGCATAATTATCCCGGCCGAACTTCAATCTTAATGAGTTGCTGAAATATGATCTGACGCTTATATCGTATGTGATTTTCTGGATTTATCGGTAGCACTTATCGATGAGATAAGGCCGTAGGCTAATTTGGGTTTTAATCAGTTTTTCTCAATTCATGATTTTATCATTTCTCATGTTACACACGCTGGCTCGCGTTACCTACGCGTATTGTTATTATTATTATTATTATTATTATTATTATTATTATTATTATTATTATTATTATTATTATTATTATTCAGAAGATTAACACTGGTCATATGGAACAAGCCGACAGGGGCCATTGACTTGAAATTCAAGCTTCCAAAGAATATGCTGCTCATTTTCATTCATTCATCATTAACGAGTGACCTATTAGGTCCCAGTGCTATGAGCTGATAGTCTGCTCAGTGGTCTGGGTAAACTATTTTAATAATAATAATTATGAGGGAAGAGGCGGTAAAGGGAAATAGAGTGAGAATATCTCACTTATTAAAAAAAAATTAATAAATAGATACAAATATGTTAAAATGCAAGTAGAAACGCATTACAATAGTAATGCCTTGCATCTTCGCTTGAACTTTTGAAGTTCCAGTTGCACAATATCCTCAGGGAGACTGTTCCACAGTCCAACGGTGTGAGGAATAAAGGACCTCTGGAACTGAGAAGTTCCAGAGATACGTAGATTCAGCAAGGTCTTATAAGTTGGTAGATTTACTCACGTTAGGAAATGTTATGTGTATTATGCCAGCTGATTCACATCACTCAGGTTTTCTCCTTTATTTCAAGTTCATTCAGGTTATGAAAGTTGATTCAGACAAGGCACAAATGAAAGATATTTATTGTTAGTGATTTTGTTTTTTGACAGCTTACAATGGCTCACTGGAGTTGTAAAGGATCCGACATTCAGTAAATTGCTCATACAAGTAGTTGCGTCAGTCATTACATTATATATATCGTGGATATTACTAGTCACGGTCGTAATATTTTCATTAGCAAGAAGTTCTTTTTCACATCTTTGCCTCTTGCGAAAATACTGGATTAGTTGTAACAGTGAAATGGAAAATCAAAAATGTAAAGTGAAATTATCTACGCATGTATTATCGATTTTACTGTTTTCTTCAAGTTCTGAATCACATTAGCTCTGCTCCTTGATAAAGAAAGGAGTTATTGGAGTTTGTTGCATACTCTCTCTCACACACACACACACACACACACACACACATATATATATATATATATATATATATATATATATATATATATATATATATATATATATATATATATTAAAAATATGTGCAGGTTAGTACAGAGATATACCTGCTCAGCCAATCAGAATCCATTATTTTCTACCAAGTAAACGTAGTTTTCCCTTCAGCTAATCAGAGACAATATCCTACATGAAGAAAGTAATACGGTGAACAAAGATAGGCAAGGCCGTTGAAAACAACGTGAAATTTGAGTAGGTAAATATATAAATAAATAAAAGATGAAATGCAGAAAGAAAAAAATAAAGGAAAAACATCAACAATAAAAGAAATGCAACAACAAGGAATGAGAGCTGCAACAAGAGCAACGCTAACGGCAAAACACAAGTAATTGCACCAGGCAAACAATATGCAGCAAGCTCAACAACAACAACAACAACAATACCAACAACTATAAAGGAACTGCCACAAAAACAAAAACAACCTGGAAGAAGCGACGACAAATCTCACAAGTTCTGAGAGGCATCTAGGGAGAGGAGAGGGGTGGTGGGGAGGGGGAGGCAACTGGAAGTGCGGCTCAGTAACTCTGGAGAAGATCATCGCTGTAATTGAGAGTCACTGGGTAGAAGGGGGAAGGGGTGGGGGTGGAGGGAGGCGAGGCGTTTCGTGAGGGTTATAATAGTCGATTGGATTTTAAGATTCTTTTGCTACTGGTGGTGTTAGGAGTACGTGGTCCAGCCTTGCGTCAATATACAGTATGCATTGTTTTTGTTCCTTCGTGAGTTTTGCTTTTCAGTACACGGAAAACGAGACATACATTATATACAGTATATATATATATATATGCTTGCATATATATATGTATATATATATATATATATATATATATATATATATATATATATATATATATATATATATATATATATATATATATATATATATATATATATATATATATCTTCTTCTTCTTCTTCTTTTAACGTGCATTTTTCCCATTTTTGTATGGGGTAAGCACGATGCCTTCTTTGAAGGACTTTTGATTTGGCTTTGGGGTAGACCTGTAGTCTCGATCGGCTGCCCTGCCTGACATCGCTTAGACCCCGGTATATATATATATATATATATATATATATATATATATATATATATATATATATATATATATATATATATATATATATATATGTGTGTGTTACAGAATATGTGAAATCCGGGGATTTCACGGTAACACGACAAAACAGTGATTCATGTAGCCTACACTGTTTTGCCGGGGTTAAATGTATTTCGCCGTGTTTAGTACTAACCCTTGAGGATCAAATGTCCGTAAGTGCATTTGATCCCCCACGGATTAGTACTAAACACGGCGAAACACATTTGCCCGCCCAAGGCTAGTACTAAACACGGCGAAAAGCGTAGATGAATCACTGTTTCGCCATGTTTAGTACTAGCCCTCGGGGATCAAATGTTCCTCAGCGAATTGGTCATTTCACAAATTTCCTAAGGATTTCGTGAAATCCTGATTTCACATTTTCCCTTTAAAATACGTATAAATGTATTTCAATTTAAAGGCCTGGGTTCGATCCTGGCGTGAGTTCATAATTTTATATAAATATATATGTTTATATATATATATATATATATATATATATATATATATATATATATATATATATATATATATATATATATATATATATTAAAATTCTGACTTTTCCACAGCTGACTGTTTCTTATAAAGAAGCATCCATGTTTATACTAACGGTGATCACCATCCATTTCGTCCTAATCACCTTAAATATGAAAAAAGATATTAAGCCACTCTACCCATATACCACAAGGGCATATTTTTGGCATAACGACCGTCACGTATTTTGTCCCACTGGGGTAATCAGGGTCCCTTCAACTAGGAAAGGGCTTCAACATCTGTCTCTTTTCCTCAAATATTCAGGAAGCTTTTAGGACCCAAAATTGCATTTTGTCCGTAGACTCTTAAGAAATAAATGTAATAACGCCTGCCTCCCTCAACATCAAATGCGTCCAGTGGAACTCTTCGGACATAGGCTCTCTCTCTCTCTCTCTCTCTCTCTCTCTCTCTCTCTCTCTCTCTCTCTCTCCTATTCGCAAGGTCTGAAATTGCTTCGGGTAAAAACGGCACTTAAATAAAATATGAGATGCCACTGTTGCCTTACATCACGGTGACAATAAAAATCCAATGGTTGCCTCTCCCCGCCCCTCCCCCCCCTCAACCCACCCCGCTCTCCGCTTTCCGTTTTTGTTTTTCAGTTTTTCTATTTCTTTTCTACTTGTCTCTTGTCATAGGCCCTGCTCTTTTGTCTGCCTTTTATTAAGGAAGAAAAAGTACTTTTGTCTGTCGTCTTTCAAGATCCTTTATGACTTTTCTTCCGTATGGTATCTTATCTCTCTCTCTCTCTCTCTCTCTCTCTCTCTCTCTCTCTTTTATCTTTTTCTTTTATTTTTTATTTTTTTGCCCTATTATTGGCATGGCTACTCCGCCTTGATTGGACTCGCAGATCCCTGACACACGAATCATTCTCTTCTCTTTTCTCTCTTCTCTTTTCTTCTTCTCTCCGCCTTCAACCGGATAAAAATGGGGTGGGAAGAGAAATCCGAAATGATGCGCACAAAACAAGTAGAAGAAAAGAGAGCCAAAGACATTGAATGGAGACTCAATACCCCTTACTGTCTGCATATTCAAAATAATTCTTCCTAATACTGCTGAGTGCTCTCTCTCTCTCTCTCTCTCTCTCTCTCTCTCTCTCTCTCTCTCTCTCTCTCTCTCAGTGCATGTGGCCTATATCTATATATATATATATATATATATATATATAAATTTATATATACATACATATATATATGATTATTATCACTTTTGTACTTCATTTATCACACATTACCACAGGTGAAAAAATAAGAAAACAGTGGGGTGTAGGTCCTGACCGGTTTCGACTTTATTTCCAAGCCATTGACGAAGGACTGAAAAGTTGAGACATCACAAATATATATACTACAAGAACAGTGACGAACATACACAACCGTTAGAGACCCATATCCCCACTCAGGCCGGTGTCGAGGTAGGAGTGGCCTTTAAAACTCATTTGGCTAAAAATCACAATAGACTCTCAGGGGACATTGCTGATAAACAGACCATACCCACCTCAGATCCATTGAATGTCATGGACTTTGAAACTCATTAACATACCCCTCGTACTGTCTATGATAATCCTATTTTCATACATCTCTACTACCTTAAAGTTTAAACAATATACAAATTTCTTTTGATATTAAAGGATCAAGTTTATACATCCCTTGACTGATATTCATATTATGGTTGCAACTTTCTTACCGTTTTGGATGTCCTCATACGAAGAAATAGTAGTGGGTTTAAATATAGTGTGTATAGAAAACCCACTAATATTTCTTCCTATGTGCATTTCTCTGGACAAAACAATAAGGTTAAAAAGTCAGTGTTTTCATCTATGTTTTTAAGAGCATTACGGGTATGTAGCCCTGAATATATTGATGATGAAATAGATAAGATTAGGAATGCAGGCAAGAAATTGAAATATCCTGATAGTGTATTAAACAGTGCATTTGAAGCGGCAAAAAGACTATGTATCAAAACCAGAAAGAACCTTACAACACAAAAAATTTGCTTGTTTTGCCTTATAATAATAGTATGAAAGATATCCCTCATCTTCTTAAGAATTTTGGTGTTAATGTCTTTAAGAACAATACAACAATGAAAAATGTACTTATGAAGAACTCCCCAGACAATACTAAAGGGTGTGTATATAAAATTCCGTCTTGTGACAACTTTTATATTGGCCAAACTATCAGCATAAGAAATGTGTGAGATATGTACAAGGGAACAGTGGTATATTTGTACATATTAGTGAGAACAATCATGCTATCAACTGGGAAGGGGCAAAAGGATTGTATATTCTAATAATGCACTGGAAAGGAACATCATTGAATCTAGCTTTATAAAAGAAAGTTACAACCATAATATGAATATCAGTCATGTATAAACTTGATCCTTTAATATCAAAAGAAATTTGTAAATTGTTTAAACTTTAAGGTAGGCAGTAGAGATGTATGAAAAATAGGATTATCATATTTGTAAACACAGCACGAGGGTAGTAATGTTAATGAGTTTCCAAACCTGCCTCCATGACACCTGTCAGGTGTGGATCTGAGGTGGGGTATGATCTGTTTATCAGCAATGTCCCCTGAGAGTCTATTGTGATTTTTAGCCAAATGAGTTTTAAAGGCCATACCTACACCGGCCTGAGTATAGTAACGGTATGTTCGTCATACTGTTCTTGTAGTATATATATTTGTGATGTCTCATACTCTGTATCAGTCCTTCGTCAATGGCTTGGAAATAAAGTCGAAACCGGTCAGACCTACACCCTGTTTCTTATTTTTTCACCTGTGGTAATATATATATATATATATATATATATATATATATATATATATATATATATATATATATATATATATATATATACATACATATATATATACATACATATACATATATACACGTACATATATATGTATATATATATACACATATATTTGATTTATTGATTGATGTAACGTGGGAAAATAAACTAAGAAAACCCCTGAAATTTCAAGGTTTGCCTTATATGAAATGGAATATCTTGTGCTCTTGTTTATCTCAGAAGATATGCAAATTACTGAACCTAGGTGGGAGGCTGTAAGACACTCCGAAATAATGGGATTATTAATAACGAGTACCTTGAAAATTCTTCATGTAGGCTTTTTTTTAAGGCAAAACTTGTAAGTTAACAATATTTTTTATTCAGGTAGAAGATTTAGTTTCTAAGATTTTTGCTATATCAAGTAAAATGAAATTTCTTATCTAAGAAATGGGTAGTGTTGTGCCTTCAGAAAAATTCATTTATAATCGAATCCTACATATGGATCTAATCTTACACTGAAACTGCAAATTTTAGATATTCTCCATAACAACGTGAAAGACTATAAAAGGTGAGAATTAAAAGGGAGGGCTGTACAAAAAATTGGGAAGTAAATCCTGGATGCTCGGGCTCCTCCTTTTAGTTTTCTGTAAAAGAAAACCATTGAGATGGCCATTTGTTTGTCCGTCCGCACTTTTCTGTCCGCCCTCAGATCTTAAAAACTACTGAGGCTAGAGGGCTGCAAATTGTTATGTTGATCATCCACCCTCCAATCATCAAACACACCAAATTGCAGTCCTCTAGCCTCAGTAGTTATTATTTTATATAAGGTTAAAGTTAGCCATGATTGTGCGTCTGGCACCGCTATTGATGCCAACAACACATGCCACCACCGGGCCGTGGTTGAGAGTTTCATATAGCAATATATACTGCACAGAAAACTCGATTGCGCCGAAGAAACTTCGACTCATTTTTTACTTGTTTAATACCTCTTCCACTCCATCTCTCCAGCACTGTCTGAATCTTCCTCTCCCTTTTCCTTGTAACACTTCCGAACGACTTATACTTTAAGTAACGTATTGTCCTCCACTCGTTCCATGTACAGTTATGCGTGTATACGTCGCGCTCACACACACACACACACACACACACACACACACACACACACACACACACACACACATATATATATATATATATATATATATATATATATATATATATATATATATATATATATATATATATGTGTGTGTGTGTGTGTGTGTGTGTGTGTGTGTGTGTATGAGGCTCGTTTGAATTTTCTTTTCCCTCTTGCGTTCCGTACCGTTGCAGCAGTAGTTCCAGAGCTTGCAGTAGTCTTGGATATTTCATAGGGACATAATGATCACCAACAAAATGTAATTCAGGATTGACAACGATTAAATACCGAATCAATTACTTTTCAGCCAGTCCAATACGACATCCAGTAAATTACACGCCCAAGTAATTACAAACGGGAAATAAGATTGTGAGTCGGTATGTTGATATTTCCCGAAAAAAAAAGAAATGTACAATTAAGGAAATAGGAGAAACAAAGGCAAATTTGCCCATTTTTAGTACTTATTATAAAGTGACATGACATATTTTTACTAAAGGGAAGCGACCCCTCCAAATCAGAAAGACGCACAAATAACATAGAAGCGAAAAGTTTAATTCAGTAACTCAAATATTTGCACATGGAAAAATCAGACTTTGTGATAAGAAAAAATCCGTGCATGCATGCATGCGAATGCCCTGAGCGTGTACAGAAACGTTGCGCCCAACTACTAATTAATGCAAATTCTAAGAAACTGTTTCCTTGCACCTTTTCCTTTTTAAAAATCATAGTTTTGAACTTTTTTCGAAGCAATGTTTCCATGAATAGATATCCACAAGACTCACTTCCTCATTCATTGAATGCGCTCCAAAACTGTCAGTTACCTACCATTCCGTATAAATCACTCCGCACCACCAACCTTTCTCATCCTAACCTAGTTAAGGACAGAATCAATCTATCACAGGAACTTCCTCGTATTCCAATACGATTTACGTCTACTCTATGAATGTACCATTCCTATTGCAGTCACTTTTCATCCGTAAAACATTCGCAGGGTTCAGGCATTTGCACCTTTCCACAACCCCTTTCCCTCAGTCTTCCTGAAGCAGTAAGCGCTCTACTCTCACATATCTTGTACCAATTATGTTTGGTCCTATTTTATTACTGCCACAATACATATTCATGTATATGCAAACATAAGCACTCATATTATATATATATATATATATATATATATATATATATATATATATATATATATATATATATATATATATATATATATATATATATTTATATATAATATATATATGGTTGTGGTTGTTTGTGTGATATATATATATATATATATATATATATTATATATAATATATATATGGTTGTGGTATATATATATATATATATATATATATATATATATATATATATATATATATATATATATATATATATATATATATATATATATATATATTATTCAGAAGAGGAACCCTATTCATGTAAAACAAGCCCACAGGGCCATTGACTTGAAATTCAAGCTCCAAAAGAACTTGGTGTTCATTTGAAAGAAGTAATAGAAGGTAATAGGAAATACAGAAAGAAGAGATCAGTTATTATATGAAGAAAAGTAAACTTACACAATAAATAAGTAGATATAAATGTAAGTAAATGATTAAAATACAAGGAGAATTGTTTTAGGGTACTGTTCGTTGCATCTTTGCTTGAACTTTCAAAGTTCCAACATCCCCAGGGAGACTGTTCCACAGTCCAACGGTGTGAGGAATAAAGGGCTTCTGGAACTGAGGAGTTCTACAGCATAGCACATTTACTGCATATTGGTGCTTCTATTCAGCATATCTGGTTAGCAGGAAAAGAGGATCAGGGATCAACTGTGAATGTGAAAGATCTCTGTTAAAATGCAACTTATGAAAAAGTAACAAACAAGAGAGCATCCGTCGATGGTGCAAGTCATAACTGCTAATGTTAGGGAACAGAAACCTGCCACTGGTAACCACTCTGTCTAAAAGACATAAATCTCAGTCTTAGTCAGACATCCATACTGGAGAACAATATTCTGGTAAAGGAAGGACAAATGACCTAGAACAGGTTGCACTGATTTTATCACTGTCATAAATATATGAGGCCTTACGAACAATACCTAACTTCCGTGCGGCATTTGCTGACACTTTCATTAGACGTTTGTCAAAAGTAAGATGTGTGTCAGAAGTTGCACCAAGTGTAGTTAAAGATTCAGACTCGTTCAGCAGAATCCCATCCACCTGAAGGGGAGGATGGCGTGGAAAATCTGGACGAGATCTATTAATCAACAGTGTTTGCGTTTTATTGGAGTTAGGCCTCATACCCCACCGAATACACCACTCACTGATCCGCCACATGTCACGACTGAGGCTCAAGGTAGTTTCATTTCTTATAAGTGGATACGTTACAACACCCACAAGTGTTACATCATCGACATACTGGAAAATCTTGTTTTCCAGGCCAGCAACTCACTTTAAACGCTAAAAATAACTGGACCAAGAACTCCAGACACAATAGGTCTAGTTCGCTAAAGATCCCATCAGCAGCAACCCGCTGCTGCTTACCTATAAGGAGATCTTAAAGCAACCCTAAACATTTCCACCCACTCCAAGATTCTGAAGTTTATAAATAAGTGCTTTTGTGATATATATATATATATATATATATATATATATATATATATATATATATATATATATATATATGTATGTATACATGTATGTATATGAATCAGTAAATATTTACTTCGGCCTCATGTCTGCCCGTCCAACTGTCTCCTGCAATCCATTTACCAATTCAAAAGCTGCCGATGATCGCACGCAACAGCCTTTATTAGAGTTTTACTGTTATTGCAAATTGAATTTCGGCAGCAAAATGTTTTTTGTACTGGTGCTCATGATTCAGATGCCATTAATGTGTCAGCAATAATTCTAATTTTATTCATATTAGTCGGAGCGGACCCTTTAGGCGCTCCCGAATCGATAATGTCTTTGTTCGTCAGCCTGTGGCAATCAGGTGATAATGCACGGCGTGGTTTAATAAGGGAGAGGGAGTTATCGTGCATCGGGTAGTTGGGTTCCGGACGTCGTGCTGGTATGGTTTTAATTGTCGCACCAGTTGTTGACATTAAAAATGTTTTCTTCTTATTGTAGTGATAGTTATTTTATGACCTTTGAAAATTCCATAGCGTACATAATTATACTTCAGTCTTTTCAAGATTATTATTGCATTATGATAGTCAAGAAATATATTCCACCCAATTTATGAAATGGTAACAAAATGAAGTTAAATTCGGAATAAAGAAACTGAATTAAAGATGTAGAATAAGTAAAACACAACAGTATGAAAAATAAAATAGACATAAAATCCTTAAAGAGTATATTAATGAAAAACTAATAATGAAAGTTTTGTCTGAAAAACAAAATCAGATGAAAACTGTTTGTAAAAGCTGCTGCAATTGCTCGAAATAACACTTAAAAGTGCAACAAGGAATGAACTTTCATCTGAATTAAAGGATGGCTTTCTCAGATTGTAAAGTATTTTTAAAACAGATTGTAAAGTGTTTTTCAAAACCATGAGAACAATATTTAGAGTGCAAATTCCGTATGTTAGTGCAGATATCAGGGATCAGATTTCAATTAAAACATTTACATTTTTGTCAGAGGTATGTGGGGTCTTCGTGCACTAGTTTGTCAGTTGTTTTTCTGTCACTTATATAAGAAAGTGGCCACCAACTTGATCACGAATCCTCGCAGAATCTTGATAAACTCTGACAGCAGATTTACAAGGACGAGAACCAAAACAAGGCAGCAGTATTAACTTCCTGCAAGCCCAACAGGATTTCCCTTTGGACAACAAGCACATAATATCCCGAGTGGATTGGAGATAAGGTGCTCTTTGCTCGAATACATCCCTTTGAGGGGAGACGAAGGATGAAGCCAGCATCAGTTCCTTCAAGCCATATTGGCCAAATCCCTTGGGATGGACGCTTGTTCTCTGTCGCTCATAAATAACCTCATACGAAAGAATGTCGAAAAGTTATGCACCGATTTCATTGAAGAGGTGATTCAGTTGTGAGACAGAATCTGTCCCGTATTCAGGAATTGTTTTGATGTGGGCTTTCTAAGTTTATTCTATTTGTTGCTTCTATTCATTTCTGTATCTTAACCAGGATGCCTTGTTTGTCAGTATTCTATACAATCACGGCATCAGCGAACAAATTTGGAAGTCGCATCATCGTGCCCTGGCAACCCACGGATCAGCAGCGAGTCCAATTTATAATGGTAGATTGCCAGGGCACGATAATAAAACCTCGAGACTCACTGGACACAGTATGATTATCTTTGTGTTTGAGCATTTGTGAGGGATATAGAACACCCTTCCGATCGGAAACACAAGTTCAGAGCGCATTTGCTCCAGTGAACGAGGTTTATTATTACAGAATAATCCCTCCTTTTTATCTCCTTGTTCTCATATGCCTTACCTCTCGCCCTTTGTTTTCCTTTATAGCTTTTTTTTCATGTCTTATAAGCTCGTTATTTTGTTATTCTGAGTCTTCTCCGACTCTTTTGTCTTCCTGCGTTTCTCTCTCTCTCTCTCTCTCTCTCTCTCTCTCTCTCTCTCTCACACACACACACACACACACACGCACACAGATGTATTTGTTTTTTAACGCATGCGCACTACTCTACCTCCGTGTGATTGTAATCATCCTGCAAGTCGCCTGGCCTTAAAATCCTTGTAATAATTTTAATTGAAATCCCTTTTAGAATTTCACACCGATAAGATTTTTGGACAATTGAGCAATTTTATGCCTTAATATGTTTTCAAAAGTAAATTTACTTTACGAACATCATTGTGAAGGTTATTCAGCTTTTCATTTAACTTAATATCTAGAAAATTTCGATAATATTTAGAAATATAAATTTCAGTAACGTATAGGAAAAATCCATTGTCAGTTTCTTTTGCATACATTTAAAAAGCCAGAGTTTATTCAAATAAGAAATTATGTAATGACTGTACTCGTTGTTGGCTTTCCCCCGGTGCTGGAAACACGGACATATAAGAAAGGATGAAGCAGATCTCATCAAAAAGGAACAATTGGCGTTTTGATTCAAACACCAAGATCAAGGTTATGGTTCCTGGAGCTCATTTGCACCTGAGAACAACTGAGCCCCTTCATCAGGTGTTCTGACGCTAATGTTAATCAGTGGCGTGATGTTGCAGCCTGTCATTACAGAGCTCATCACTAACGGAATGTCTGAAAATAGATATATTACATTTGCATGTCATATTGCTATTCTTGAATCTATTGAATATTTCAGTTGACGTTGAATTTTTCTCCCTCATTTAATTATGTTATTGGTAACGAGAATTGCTGATATGTATATTACAGTCATAACTCATTTTTCACGAGTCATTTTCCTTGGAAGGCGTCGGCGGCGATTATAGCAAAATAGGCACTGCCACAAATATCCCCTCGACACACTTTCACAACTGTGTATGTAACAGCATGTCGATTCACTTGTCACGTACAGAGCCGTTCACCACAACTTGCAGGCATTCGTGCGCTGCCCAAATTCATGTTTATACTGTAATCCTTATCATTATGAATGCGAAAGATCAACTGAATCATCGCTTCGATGACGTGAAACTATATAGCCAAGCTAAGGTCAACCTGAGGATTGATTGAGTAGATTTAGTGTCATTTTTTTATGACAGCAACGGGCAAGCGGCATGCTTTGAAAATGAGTTTACTTTACAAGCGAATTTGTTGCTATAAGGCTGTTGAAACGTTACTAATATATATATATATATATATATATATATATATATATATATATATATATATATATATATATATATATATATACAGTATATAAAATATATATATATATATATATAAAATACGTATGTATATATGTGTGTGTGTTGTGTATGTGTATGTTTGTGTGTGTGAGTGTTCTGTCACATACACGCGTGATTTCTTTATATTCACATTTCTTAAACCACAAATATCGTTAAATATCGAATTCACTATACCTATGGAGTAAATTACCCTCAAGGGGATATATAATTGATAAGTGCTTCATCCCCAGAAAGGATTCGAACCTGGGCCCTTTGTTACAATCTTATAAATCAGTTACTATGGAGGAGATTGTTGGTGTCGATTCTTACTGCAAAGCTTGAATTCGACAGGAATATGTATAGCAGAGTCCAGCAACTTATATTTCTCTTGGAAGCCGAATAGTCAAAGTGACTGCTTACTGTTGTTTCTAAGATAAAGGACCTGGTTAGAATCCTAACTAGGGGCCATGAACTTATCAGTTATAATTTCCTTTGAGTGAAAGTTATTCCAAAAGTATAGTGAATTCGGAATTATACGATACTTGTAGCTCAATGTTTGCAAATATATATGTATATATATATATATATATATATATATATATATATATATATATATATATATATATATATATATATATATATATATATATATATATATATATATATATATATATATATATATATATATATATATATATATATATATATATATATATACATATAATATATATATATTATATATATATATATATATATATATATATATATATATATATATATATATATATATATATATATATATATATATATATATATATCGGTATATCAGTACGTGCAAGGTGAAGGATCAGTCCTTTATTCCTTTTCTAAGTACTTCATTATTGCTGCAACGTTTCAAGACGTAAAAGTCCTATTTTCAAGCTGTAAAACGAGAAGACAAACGTTAAAATAACAAACTCTCTATTTAAACATAAGGAGAAACTCATGCACTCATGACCTCAGGAGTCATATATCTATTTAACTGCCCTAGATGTAATCTTGGGAAGTACGTCGTCTCCACACGGAGGTTACTCAAAATGAGATTGGACTCTCATCGAGGCGTTAGCTATAGAAGAAGTGTTAAATTAACTAATCCTGAATTTTCATGTATACGTGAACATACAAAGAAATGTAAATCTGACATAAATTACAATGATTTTAAGATTATAGGCCAAACTTTTAACGAACAGTATTAAGCGATCTTAGAATCACTTCATTAAACAACTCGTTCCACAGTCAAACACCCAGTCTTCCTCAACACCCCTGTATCTCCCGTGAGCAAAGTCGAAGCTGAACCCGGCCCGAATTGTTGTCACTGGGTCTGTTCCTTCAGCACCTTATGGTCATCACTCCTCCTTATCTTTTTACTTGTCATTTATATTTTTTGTATAGTTTTTTAAGCGTTAATCTTTGTTCGGAGTTTGTTATTTTAACGTTTGTCTTCTCTCTTTTTATAGCTTGAAAATGGGACTTTTACGTGTTGAAACGTTGCAGCAATAATAAAGTACTCAGAAAAGGAATAAAGGACTGATCCTTCACCTTGCATCTGCCGATGTCTACCGTTTGATAGAATCCCTTTCAATCCTCACTATATATATATATATATATATATATATATATATATATATATATATATATATATATATATATATATATATATATATATATATATATACACACGCGTGTGCGCGCGTGTTGAAAATACCGGGAATGTCCTTGCCTGTTCTTTCCTCACGGAGATAATGAAGATATCTGGTTAAATGATGATTAATATTGCGCCCCTCCTCCTCATCATCATCTTTACAATAATTATCATGATCATCATCACCATTATTGCTTAAGGACAGATCCTTCCGTATTCATTCATTCATGATGCAATGTTGTATACAAAGTTGTTTATCATTGCTGCTGAATTATACATATCTTGAGAGTAAAAAGTTAATTATACCTTAGTTTAACCAGACCACTGAGCTGATTAACAGCTCTCCTAGGACTGGCCCGAAGGATTAGACTTATTTTACGTGGCTAAGAACCAATTGGTTACCTAGCAACGGAACCTACAGCTTATTGTGGAATCTGAACCATATTATACCGAGAAATGAATTTCTATCACCAGAAATAAATTCCTCTAATTCTTCATTGGCCGGGCAGGAGACTCGAAATCGGCCCTGGCAGAGTGCTAGCCGAGAACTCTACCGACCCGTCAAACGAGGAACTATCTTGAGAGTAAATAAGCCTTCTGGCGAATAATGTTATTTTATTTACAGGTGTCATCAAACCAGTTAATTAAGAAATATGTTTTTGTAACAAATTTTTATGCAGTATTCGAGAGGGTTCGCTAAAATGGATGTCTTTTTTTTTTCACTCCATCTCTCATGTTCTCAGTTCTTCTTAAAGTATTTAGATAAATTTGAAAGGAAAAAATCTCACATTATCTTATTCTTCCTATCCTTACAGGCTTACCATCTGGGCATGTACGGGGCAGACTATGCCTGGGTACTCTCAGGAGCTCCGCAGGACAGCTGGTGGCAGGTCACGCAGGGAACCAGCTGTTCCCGACAACAGCTGGTGGAGGCGACGCAAGGAGCCTTCCTGGTGGCCAATCACGGTTCCATCATCGGAGAGAACGCATCCGAATCCGGCCTTGTGAGTAGATCGCTTCCTCTCTCACTCCTTGATTCATTCAGTTATTTCTTTCGTACGGTATGAGGTGCAGATATGTATTCCGAGAAAACAACATATCATATGAATTCATGTTCTCTCTCTCTCTCTCTCTCTCTCTCTCTCTCTCTCTCTCTCTCTCTCTCTCTCATGTATATACATATATATAATATATATAATATATATATATGCATAAATATATATATTTCTTTATTGTTTAGAATATCACGTCAACTATTCTTTTTTCCATCTAACATGATTGTTGCTATCATCCGAATAATCATGGAATCTGAAATGCCCTGTTTTTATAGAAGAGCCAACATGATCTATTATTTTTATTGTTTAGAATATCACGGAACTGCTTTTTTCCATCTAACATGATTGTTTATCATCCGAATAATCATGGAATCAAATGCGATATGATCTAGATGGCATACTGCATACAGTTTTTCTTCATATATATATATATATATATATATATATATATATATATATATATATACATACATATGTATGTATATATATACATATACATACATATAGATAGATAAATAGGTAGATAGATAGATATAATTTGATAACGTGAGATTCACATTTCCAGATCATTGATAATGACGCATTGCTG
Source organism: Macrobrachium rosenbergii (assembly GCF_040412425.1). Classification (NCBI taxonomy): domain Eukaryota; kingdom Metazoa; phylum Arthropoda; class Malacostraca; order Decapoda; family Palaemonidae; genus Macrobrachium; species Macrobrachium rosenbergii. Next base: position 43,434,601 of record NC_089749.1, on the reverse strand, counting down.
ATCATTTCTCCATATTTTGGTAGACGCCACATTTGGTTAGCTTTATGACATGGTTAAGTTACTTCCTTATAAAACCCTTGTTTATCAGATTGAAAGACAACCTTAGTGTTGCAGGTGAAAATGCAAATAAATAATTTCTCAGATGAATGCAGAATTAATTCACTTTTGCTTTGTTTTACAAATCCGGACGCTTTGAATTGAGAATGCTTGACTTTTACTTGAACCCATTGAAATTATAATTATTTTTCTATTATTATATATATATATATATATATATATATATATATATATATATATATATATATATATATATGTGTGTGTGTGTGTGTGTGTGTGTGTGTGTGTGTGTGTGTGTGCTGTGTGTGTGTGTGTGTGTGTGTGTGTGTATGAGCGAATATGCACTTCAACAGCCTCAACGGAAATTGGATGATAAAAGTAATATGTATATGTACGGTATCTCTCAATCTCGGTAACGCCTAGTCTTTTGAGATCGAAATCTTCTAAAAAAAAAAAAAGGCTCTTTTAAAGTATTTTTTCACGCTGGCTAAGTAACCAATCTGATGTACTTCAAGGGTAGATATGAGAACATGATATTAGGGCGTATTAATAGCGTGTTTGAAAGTTCCTATAAAATCCCGATTTTATACTTATATACCGTACAGAAAGACAGACTCGTTTCCGAAGCAGTGAATCGTAAGTGTAATATTATGATTATTATTCAAATTCAGTGACAGTAAAAGGAATGTTTATTTAATCTGTCATTAATATTTTGTGGATTTTTCCTTTGGCACGCCTTTATGCATTGCCCTCTCCTGGTATACTGTCAACCAACCTATTTATAGAATGAACTTGTGGTTGTATGCGAAGTATTCGACATTGTTTAAACATATTTGCAGGTACTTAATAAATATGACCTGCACTTGTGAAGAGTACCGGCTACCAAGATTAAGAACAAGCTAGCATAAAAATATTTTCAAACAAGTGATAAAATAATGTATTGCAACGAGGATTTAGGAGGAAAGAATGACTGATGTGCTGTCTTATTGCCGAAAAAAATACCTAATAAAATATATTAGTTGATGGCAGTTTTTTCCACAGACATTCAATGGAAGTATTACCTCCCCAGATAATAGCATAACTGTCATGTAATGTCTGCGTTACTGTCGGCTTTGTAAATTTCGAATCCTTTTATGGGATCATTGTACTTCTATGTATCGTTAACGTTACGTATTTCCTTCGTCTTTACTTCTGTTAATATAGAGTTTTATGATCTCCATTCTTCTCATTTCAGACCAATAGCCAGTTCCTTCAGGAGTTCTCCCACACAGGACAACCTCTAACGGAGTATGTGACGCAGACCTACGATGCTGTGTGGACTATCGCTTTGGCCCTTCGTCAGGTAAGTTGACGTCTCTTGCAGAACTTGAAGCGTTCATATTTAAAGTTAAGATTTTTTTTTTTTTTTTTTTTTTTTTTTGCCAAATTGTCGTCGTGCTTCTCCAGGAAGACGTCGCACAATTACTTCAGTTTTGTTTCCAGTGTTGGCTACTTGGCGAAAAGAAGCGTCAAAATGCTGAACCACGCCACGAGGCGCGTCCGTACGACACTGGGCTTGAATCCTCATTTGTTTTTCAGCACTTTGAATCCAACTGTAGACCATCACCCAAGCAACTGATGTGCCGTTGCTGAGACAAAATCTTGATCCAAGAACAGAACTGAACTATATCCAGCCAGGTTGAAGCTTTGACAACTTCATCTTGTTTCCTTTCACTTTTTTTTTCTTTTAATATTTATATTTATTGCAGTGATGGAGGCAGGTAATCCTGCCAAATCAGAATCTGTCACTCGCAGAAAAGTAAGGGCTAATTGACTTCTGGAGGTCTCTTATTTATTTATTTTTTCCTGTTAGTCGATGTTCCCGGTAGACTTTTTCAATATGATTTCCCTTTCCTTTTAAGTTAGTTATTATTATTATTATTATTATTATTATTATTATTATTATTATTATTATTATTATATTATTATATATATTATTATATATTTATATATATATATATATATATATATATATATATATATATATATATATATATATATATATATATATATATACATATATATGTGTGTGTGTGTGTGTGCCTGTGTAGGTATGTGCATGTGTTTTGAAGTATAAATTGTCCCAGTATGCTCTTGTAATTTACCTATATGTACTTGTGGGCGTTACTAGGTAAATCAGTGTCGTTATTGTGTAGGAATATTTTAATTTCATTTGACGACATCATTCTCAACGAGCTTTTTGCGCTATCGTTTCAATACCAGGGGATTGGAAACAAAAAAGGTAAACAAAATCGTGGAAAGGTCCTTTATCTCTCGCCACGCTTCATTAGTATTTTGTTCGCATTTTCGCTGTGCCAAACTTGTGTTGACAATTCCGTCTTCTATGTTGAGTGTTCGCACGTACAGCATGTGTATTCATACATAGGGTGGCTTTTCCATATCCATTCAATATTTCCATGAAGTTTATCGTAAAATGAAGTTTGACAAGTATTACTTGTGTATTTACATAATACATAAACTTATTCGGTATTCGGGAACATTTAATGTTTGACCAGGGAAAGCTGAAGAGATCAATGAAGAATTCTACATGAAATTCAGTACATTAAATATCACATCAAAATTAACACAAATTTTTTATCCTTTATTTGCACTGAACTTCATTATTACAGTGGACAGTAATAAGATAGAAAGAGTATAATAATATTATAGCTACGAATTTCTGTGAATCTTTTTCCAGTGATTATGATGACCCTTATGAATCCCTTCGATTTATAGAAGCCAGTTATTCGTAAAGCCGTTTGGCAATGTGTTCTCTGTTTTTTAAAAAAAAAAAGCTTGTTTCTTGCACCTGAGAAAAAAGACAGGTTGCAGATATTTTTGTGCATGGAAGATGAGGCTATTTTTGTATAAAGGTTCAGTTTTTGTGTATAGAAAATGAGGCTATTTTTGCCCTGCAGAATCATTATTTGTACCTTCATTGTCATTGTTATTCAGATAATAAAATCTACATTTTGTACGTTTTTTGGATTTGTGGATTCATAGATAAAATACTGAATTTTATAATGTAATAAATAGCTCGAGTTGTATCGATGCGTTTCGATAGATCTGCTTACTATATACATTCATTTATTCGTTTTTCTTTATCTTAGTTTCTTGGCTTTTTGAATCTTGAATGTCTTGGCTTAGCAGCAGCGATTAATATCAGTTCCTTCTAAATTAGGGGAGCCATCTCCACAATGGCCGGTAATGGAAGTTTTTCAGTCTCTCAGTTTCCTCTAAATAGTTTACGATGGGAGTCATTGCTCCCTTTCGATTTTAATGATTCAGCAATTTGCTCTCTCTCTCTCTCTCTCTCTCTCTCTCTCTCTCTCTCTCTCTCTCTCTCTCTCTCTCTCTCTCTTTCTGGACTCATGGCATAGAGGTAAGTGCTCCGCTCACGAACTGCTCGTGCAGAGTCCTATTCTCGAACCGAACGAGGGAGTACGACATAGTCGCTTTCTCTGGAATCCATTGTACTTTTGTTGACCTAAGCAACGAATAGGGCACCTAGTTGCTAGTCAAGTGGTGTGGGTCGCACCCAGAGAGAGAGAGAGAGAGAGAGAGAGAGAGAGAGAGAGAGAGAGAGAGAGAGAGAGAGAGGATAGTTTACTACTCCAGTAATCCTCGAAAGGTGTTTCTCTCTCAGTGTTTAGCTTTTTAGACTTGCTGTCGTATAATCCGTGTTCAGCCTCTTCACAACTGTCATGATATAAGGACGAGGGGATGAAGGTACTTTGATCCGGGCTTCAGGTTGGCACATAACGTCTCGGGAGTCGTGCTCTGCCATCTTGAGCCTCTTTCTTATTTTTTTCGATTTTTGAGGGGACAGGTGCAGATCGCTTCATGAATTTCGGTACACTGACGGTGAGTTATAAGTAAAACTGGCAACTCCACATATAGCTGCAAATAAGAGGTTCTTCGCCATGTTACCTGTGAAACAATGTCACTAAACATGCAATCATGTGACAAAAAATGTTTACTAAATGCTAGAGTAGTGTTAATTAAGTAATAATGCTCTTCAGTTAATAAAGTATACGAAAAAGCAAGAAACACTATACTCTTGTAATCAAACCAATAAAAACCTCCTTTCCATCGTGCCCATGCAATAACTACATCCGCCTTTCTCTCTCTCTCTCTCTCTCTCTCTCTCTCTCTCTCTCTCTCTCTCTCTCTCTGCATTACTCTGGTAATAAGTGTGTTCTTTCGTCCTTCTTACGCACTTTCCACATCTTTACCCACTCCTTTTATGAGTAGTATTTGTTCTTGTAGAATCTGTCGTTTTGTGTATTCCATTGCCATAATGATACTGGTGTCTTTAAGATCCTGATCACTTTGATTGAATTGGTCAGTAAGGTAATAAGATAAATCATTGTATACTGAATTACCGAGGTCTCAGGGGAATCAGTCTATATGAATTTCCTGGCTTTATTCAAGACAGAAACAAGTAACGTCAATCGCTGTCAGCCAAGTGAGCTGTCACTGTTTTCATATTTTTATGTTTTTGCTTGTAAGAGGCTTCGAAGGATGAATTGTAAGTTTCCTAAAGCACTGCGGTACATTAAGGAAGCCTTTTACATTCCCGTTATTCCTACATTGTATTGGTTTTATTTCCTCTTTCCGTCTAGTTCTCGTTACTTACGTATTCATATAGATTCAAAACTATCGTGTCGAATTTCATTATTGTAATCATATGCTCTTCATGCGTAATATGAAATAAGTAGTCAGCCCCGAACGCACAAATACATACCTTGGCATTGGTAAACGTGTTTCTTGTCATGTGATTACACATTTAGCGACAAGGTTTCGCAGGCAACGTTGCCAGCAGTTTCTTTTTAGCTGAACACGGGAGATATTAACATCTACGTTGTGGAGTTGTCAGTTGTCTCCTCAGCTCGCCGTGAGTGTACCGGAATTCTGAAGAGCCAAATGTACTCAAGTATTAGTAATAAAGAATTTTACCTGAATGCTGGATTATTCCTTAAACGAGAGTGGTAAATATGACCAAGATAGAGTTAAGGAACAAAGGGACGTGACTACTGCCCACAGTGTGCCCTTACCATCGGCCTTTAGGAGCAAAGCCTGAATGAAGGGGAGTCATGCGTACCATAACGCCCGCACCTAGTGGGAAAAAGGAAGAATAGTAAATAGTTGCGGCCGAAACGCAACAGACCTTGGGAGAAAGGTGCGAGCTGCGAAGAGAGTAATTTGTCTTTGCTAATCCCTGTCATGTGGCCATATTCATATCATATTTGCTAGGTAATAGAGGCTATATTTGTTATATATTTTGTTATTGCGCCTGAACAGCATACTTATTTATGGACAACAGCATCCTGCTCTAGGAGCCGCCGCCCGCTCTGACATAAGGCCGGCCGAATCTATAGCAACAACAATAAAAATATCCCATATAAATTCTTCTGAGCTTTTATGCTATATTCTGCAGACTTTATCATATGAAAAGGTCTTTGTTATGATAAAGACTTTATCATATGAAGAGGTTTTTGTTAGTTCCTTGTTGGTCGGGCAGGTTCCGTTCTCAGCTACCACTCTGTTGGCCGCGAGTTCGAATCTCCGCCCGGCCAATGAAGAATAAGAGGAATTTATTTCTGGTGATAGAAATTCATTTCTCGATATAATGTGGGTCGGATTCCACAATAAGCTGTAGGTCCCGTTGCTAGGTAACCAGTTGGTTCTTAGCCACGTAAAATAAGTCTAATCCTTCGGGCCAGCCCTAGGAGAGCTGTTAATCAGCTCAGAGGTCTGGTTAAACTAAGATATATTTAACTTAAAGGTCTTTGTTTTTATTCACTTTGCACACAAAAGCCTTTTTTGCTTGCATGTTTTAGTAGCAGTAATAATAATAGTAATGATGATCATAGCCCCGGACATTATAATCTCCTTAATGTATCGACCAGGTCCGTCATTCATCGTGACGTAGAGGACAACTTTGTCGTAACGAAGCTCATTTGTCATTTTCGGTATTATTGACTGGAAGGGTCGTCCCGCTTCGGCCTGGCTACATTCCATGTTGCTTTGCCCTTTGCTAATCCTTCTGCTGAGGGGGAGCCGCGATTCTGCGCTAGTTTATGAACTACGAGTATTAAATGTTAACGGCGTATGATAATGCAGGCTGTCTTGCCCGTATACGGGAGGTTCATCCACGATTCACCAACGAAAGTATGACTGTGGCAGTGATCCCGAGCCGCCCCGTACTTAGGGAAACGGGTTGATGCACACACACACATATATACACACACATGTACATATACATACATACATATATATATATATATATATATATATATATATATATATATATATATATATATATATATATATACAGTATATATGTACATATATATATATATATATATATATATATATATATATATATATATATATATATATATATATATATATATATATATATATATATATATATATATATATACATACATATATATATATATATATATATATATATATATATATATATATATATATATATATATATATATAAAGTGTTTAAAGTATACCTTAGTTTTACCAGACCACTGAGCTGATTAACAGCTCTCCTAGAGAGGGTTGGCCCGAAGGATTAGACTTATTTTTACGTGGCTGAGAACCAGTTGGTTACCTAGCAACGGGACCTACAGTTTATTGTGGAATCCGAACCACATTATAGCGAGAAATGAATTTCTATCACCAAAAATAAATTCCTCTAATTCCTCATTAGCCGGCCGGAGAATCGAACTCGGGCCTAGCGAGTGCTAGCCAACAACTCTACCGACTCGTCTAACGAGAAACTATAAAGTGTTTAGCCCAATATACCATCAACATGTATAAGAATTTTCTTACTCCATTTTCCTTTGGTTCTTCGCCCTGCTGCTTCCTTGTCTATCGCAACGATTGACTACTCACCCCAGTTATCACATCTTCAAACCATTTCAGTTTATTGAATCTGGAAGCCCTATCTGCCTTCAGCAATTTCATTAATTGTGATATAATCTGACCATTGCATACGAGTTTATTTATAAAATTTTTTTTTTTTTTTTATCTAAATGACCATGTCTCCGTTGTATAGAGAAGTACAGGCTTTATATATGCATCAGATAATTTCTTTCTTTACTGTTGAGGTGTTCTTATTTGCCAGTTATCCAGTATGGTCTTTCCACTGACACCATGCGGATGGCAGACATTCAGTCAGTCTTCTGCAAGATCGAGCCCTTAACCACATAATGATAAGTTACTGAAGTGAATTAGAGACTTGGTTTGGAACTCTGGACTACATCCGACCAACCTAGACTCTTGCTATTTTTTTTTTTTTTTTTTTGGGAGGGGGGAGTTGCTGTGAATGCAGACTTCACAATCCATTACGCCAACACTCAGCGCTCTGCAGCGAAGTCTAGTTGCTTCGATTAACGACTTTCAAATCATTTGTCACAACGAAAAACTCGCGGGTAAAATCGTGAAGACTAACAAGTCGCGTAAACGCGGAGGCGTAGACGTTCTTTGGGAACCGGCAGCGTGAATTCGCTTTTTCTAGAGTCAGCTGCGTGGTTGAATACACGACCGCTATTTTTTTTTTTTTTTCAGTGTTCGGAGAATCAACAGCAAGTTCATTATAGGGTGATCGGATTAAAATCGACTACATTCGATTCGTTTTCGATAATCTCCCGCTCATAATAGCTTCGCCATTTTTTCGTCTGCTTAATCACATAGCAATAAATAGATTATTTTGGGGGGATTATCTCGAGTTGTCATTTCCTTTAAAAATGGCTACGATGTTTGCTTTTAATGGTTATGGAAACGAAAATGGAAAGCCTTTATTTCTGGTTCCATTTGGAAAATTCCATTTTTCGTTCAGAGTTGTCGGGATCAAATTTTTTTTTTTTTTTTTTGCTTTAAACAAAAACTCGCTTTGTTTGGAGTAGTTGAAATTGGTTTTAATTTTTGCTTTGATTTTATTTCATTTTCAGACATAAAAATTGATGATTTTTCCCCTCTGTGATCCATCACAGGAACATTTGCTTGATTACAAAGAGTGATGGGAAATCGTCTTAGTGATTGACATGGATTTTAAATTACTCCTCAACAGCTTAATATAGCGTGACATAAGTACCGAATATCTGCTAGAGCGATTCTTATAAGAATGAAGTTTTTCAAAGTTATAATGTAGCGTAGTATTAGAATTTCACTTATACCTTATCCTGATTGTCTGTCTAGCTATATATATATATATATATATATATATATATATATATATATATATATATATATATATATATATATATATATATATATATATATATGTATGTATGTCTGTATGTATGTATTTTTGTATGTGTATGTGTATATATACAGTATATGTATTATATATATATATATATATATATATATATATATATATATATATATATATATATATATATATATATATATATAATATATGGATGTATATATAATATGTTTGTATATATTAGTAACAAAATTTACGGAAGTATTGCAGTTCTTATATAATTTCCATGACAAATAAACACTTTCCAGCGAGTCACGAATAGTCAGTCAGTGATGCTATCCTTACATAGGACGGAGCTAACGTTCAGTTTAGGCACCGAAGTCTTCCAACCTTATTCTATTTTGTCGACTTCCACTCGTGGTCGAATGCTTCTCTCTCTCTCTCTCTCTCTCTCTCTCTCTCTCTCTCTCTCTCTCTCTCGTTCTTTTACCTCTAATTCGTTGAAAATCAGCACATGTTTGGTATGCGTGC
>NC_089749.1:43395738-43420738 GCF_040412425.1 Macrobrachium rosenbergii | reverse complement strand
CACGTAATCAGATTCCTTTAGTGGAATCTAAAAATCAGTCTGTTAGTGTTGACGTCAGCAGAGGCCTTAAATGGCTAGGGAAAACTAGGGCCTCCAGTGTGTAGATGTCCACCGTACCAAAGACATTTTAAGGCAGCGATTCTCTAACTGGGTGCCGTGGCACCCTGGGGTGCCACAGGCAGTGCTTAGGGGTGCCGCTAGATTGTCATGAATTTTGGCTCGGCTAGATCATCTCGATGAACATTTGTCAAAAAAAAGTTTGCAGAAGTCTTCATATGATTATTATCAGTGTGTCTACTCTAATTATGTTTATCTAATTCTTCTGATATGCTCGGTGTTTGTACAGTATATTTCTGCATGTACGGTGACCTGATTTTGGTTTGAGTATGGGTCATAATGTCATTCATTAAATAAGAAGTAATTCATGCAATACGGTGGGATGGTGAAGACGGGGTGCCGCGGTTATGATTATATTAATTAGGGTGCCATCACAAAAAAAAAAAAAGATTGAGAACCACTGTTTTAAGGTCATTAAACTAAAACCTTTAGTGCTCACGCACCTTTAGTGGCCATGAGGCATATGCCTTTGTGACACCCAAAAACCAGTGGGTATGCCCCATTCTGATCTCTTCCACTGAACTGCCTTTTCTATCATCTTTCGTAATTTACATCGGTGGTCTCTCTCCCTCTCTGACAGCCAAAAGAACTGACTCTTTTCTATCTCATCCATATAAGAAGACGTCCTTTTCTATCATCTTCCTCATTTCCTCATTATCATTTCTTTTCAGGATTGTCTTTCTTCTTTCCGTTAGTATCCCTCTTTCTTCCTGCCTTCTACTTCTCTCTTCTCTACTTGGTTGTTTTTCTTCTTGTTGCTTATGTGCTCATGAAACTAAATCCTCTCTTTATTTCCTAATTCCTGTTTTATGTCTTTCGCATCGACATTTCATTATATATTGCTTCATCAGCATTTCACCTTTTGTTTTCGCTCACACCTTCATTATCACGTTTATTCCGCTGAACCCATTCCGTATTTGTTCTTTTTCTATTTTCTCAACATTATTAAACCTTCCCGTTTTATGTACCCGGATTTTTATCATTTGATTAATATTCTACTTCCTTCATTCATCATCCCCTGATCATTTCCTCTCTCTCTCTCTCTCTCTCTCTCTCTCTCTCTCTCTCTCTCTCTCTCTGTCACACACACACACACACATATTATACAAGCTGTGGTGATATATATATATATATATATATATATATATATATATATATATATATATATATATATATATATATATATAAATTTCTGACTCACATCAGGATCAACCAGGTCTTTCAATTGAAAGGCAGGGCGCTGCCCACTAGGCTATACAAGTCAGTGGGCAGTGCTCTTGCCTTTCAATTGAAAGACCTGGGTCGATCCTGATGTGAGTCAGAAATTTATTTCTGTTCGACACGTAATTGTGTGTTGATTATTTCTATATTGATTATTTATATATATATATATATATATATATATATATATATATATATATATATATATATATATATATATGTATATACAGTATATGTATAATTTATATAATATACATATATATGTGTATGTATGTGTGTGTAGGTATACTGACGTCAGTATAATCGTGACGAAGTGTTTCCAAGTGCAAGGAGCACCAGAAATAACATTCCATCCCGCCACCCTTATTCCCCACTGATCCCCTCGAAAGTTCCTCAAAGAAAATAACCTGACCTCTTTATCAAAGCTAACGACTCCCAATAAGTTCTGTAATTACTACACCCCTCTTCAAAGTGCTCCATCATGGCTTTCCAACCGCAGAAGATGAAAAAGAAAAATAATCACTGAAAGAGTAAAAAAAAAAAAACGAAGATGAAGTAGAATGGGATAAATGACTCAAAAATGGCGAACGAACAGAAGTTCCGACGGGAATATTGCGCGAGGTCCCATATTTCATCTGATTCTTCCTATGGGCCTCTCTCTCTCTCTCTCTCTCTCTCTCTCTCTCTCTCTCTCTCTCTCTCTCTCTCTCTCAGTCATCAATGGTGGCTGTGACAGTCATCCAGTTGTTATTTACGTCTATTATAGCAGTCAGATTAATGAAAAATGATTTTCTTCTCTCTCTCTCTCTCTCTCTCTCTCTCTCTCTCTCTCTCTCTCTCTCTCTCTCTCTCTCTCTCTTAGTTTTCAATGGTGGCTAGATGACAGTCATCCAGTTGTTATTTACGTCTATTGTAGCAGTCAGATTAGTGAAAAATGATTTTCTTCTCTCTCTCTCTCTCTCTCTCTCTCTCTCAGTTTTCAATGGTGGCTAGATGAAAGTCATACAGCCGTCATTTACGTCTATTATAGCAGTCAGATTAGTAAAAATTATTTCTCTCTCTCTCTCTCTCTCTCTCTCTCTCTCTCTCTCTCTCTCTCTCTCTGGGACTTCCTTATTTCGGTGGCCCTGCTCCCCGTCCCCAACCAAATATTCCATCTACTTGAATTCCATTAAAACTGACTTTTCGAGAGAGAGGTGGAAAAAAACCACCGACAAACTCCACTTGGCTGAAGGATTCTTTCTTTCAAACTCCAATTTCTCTGAACTTTTCCTTTCTCTGATTTACTGTATTAAACGTCCGGAAATATCAAATGCGAGCCTTCGTGGTTGTTTTTTTTTTTCATCAACAGTATCAGTTCGTTATATGCTTCTTTGTTTTTTAGACCGTCCATACTTCATTCATTTTTCTTCTTTCCTCTTCATTTTCATCGTTTTTTTTTTCATATCTACTTCCTTTCTTTTTTTTTTTTTTTGTTACTTTCACTGCCAATAGATTTTTCATTTTTTTATTTTGTTATATGGTTTTCTTGTTTACACTATCCATCCATTACTTATTATTCAGTTTTTCCTGTTGGTTTTGTTTATTCTTATTCTTGACTTATACTTTCCCGTCTTTATCCATATTTCCATTTTCTTATATGAATTTCTCATTCTTGGCCATCTTTTGTGTTGTTTTTTGGATTTCTGCAAAATAAGGAAGAGATTTCTTTTTTATCCCTTTTGAGATCCATCAAGAGGTTTGTCTCTCCCGGTGGAGATGGAGTTGCGCGTTCTCTCTCTCTCTCTCTCTCTCTCTCTCTCTCTCTCTCTCTCTCTCTCTCTCTCTCTCTCTCTCTGGCGTACATAGTAAGTATATAAGTATATGTATGTATGTATATATATATATGTGTGTGTGTGTGTGTTTGTGTGACTAGCCCTCCTAATGCACTTGTTAGAACGCTGTTTTCACTAGGGATGGGTCCTAGTTTCGATTCCTGATCTAACTGGAATGGTTCAGGTGCTTTCCATTATTTCCTACTGTTTCTCTGTTGACCCAAGCAATGATTGAAGTACTTGTTCGTTAGGTGACTGTGATGGCCTGTAAAATGGCGAAGAAAAGTACGGGGTTAGGAATTTCATCCTACATGACTTAGGAGGCAGAAAGCTGACACCTTTTGGAGCTGCCTACTTGATGGGGAAAACGGTGAAAGATGATTTTCACATAAATATTTATATATGCTTGTGTATGTATATACATTTAGCATACCTATGAAAACAGAGCATAACATGCTATAAAGGTCTCTCAGATACGCAACAAGTACACTTTAGTAATAAAATCAAACAAAATCCCTTCAGTCTTAATCATGAAAAGTGTAACTGAACTTCCCAGATCCGATAAACCGTTATTTATCTTTATCCTGAACTCATTGAATGACGGTTGTTAATCAATGTAAATTTGGGCAACCAAGAAGCTGATTCCGGTGTTTACAAACAATTATTGTGATGAAGTTCATGTCGAAGAGATTGGTAGATCCATTTCGAAAAGATTGGTGGAACGTGAGCGATCTGTAAGGTGCGACACCGAGAGTGCAGTCATTGCATAAATAGGAGCGATGCCATTGCAGAGTAGTTGTCCGCGCAAAAGGAACATTGTGGATCTGACGCTTGTCATCATTCAAACTTCAATATGACTCAGTCAAGGGGCCCACTGGAAATCCGACTCCATGGACTATTGAATCTGAAGGCCTATCAGTGATCAAGCATCTGTTTCATTGGTTTCTGCCCCAAGAGTAGGCAACCAAGGTGTCAGCTAATGAGGATGGGAGAAGAACGACGAATTGACCCCTCCCGACGAGAAAGTTAATCACCATCTCTAACCCTCAAACCTGTATTTTGTGTCTCAAAACTCGAGTCACCACATTTAACAGCAGTCACTTTTGAAGTAGTGTCATCCGAAATGTATTAATGGTTTTTACGAACATTTAAATTTTTAAATATATATATATATATATATATATATATATATATATATATATATATATATATATATATATATATATATATATATATATATATATATATATATATATATATATATATATATATATATATATATATATATATATATATATATTATATATATACATATATATATATATATATATATATATATATATATATATATATATATATATATATATATATATATATATATATATATATATATATATATATATAATCATGAAGCTAAAATGTTGCTTAATATCAAATTCACGCTACCTCAGGAATATCTCCCATGGAGAATTATCACGGAAGGGGACTTTATAAGTGATAAATGGATTGGTACTGCCGGGTCACGATAAGTGATAAATGGATTGGTACTGCCGGGTCACAAACCCTCGACACAGAACTTATCCAGCAACTCCAGTCGACGTTACCACTGAGCTATCAAGAGAGATATAAGTCAATGCCGAGTCTGATTTTACCCAGCGTAAGTGGGGAAGTTGTACTTAGCCTCGGCATTAACCCACCTCTGCCATGATAGTTCATTGGTATGTTTGGAACACGCAGGTCTTGTCATGAAAATTTTTATCACACCATGATTTATATACAATCATGAAGCTACAAATGTCGCTTAATATCAAATTCACGCTACCTCGGGAATATCTCTGATGGAGAATTATCACGGAAGGGGAATTTATAAGTGATAAATGGATTGGTACTGCCGGGTCACAAACCCTCGACACAGAACTTATCCAGCAACTCCAGTCGACGTTACCACTGAGCTATCAAGAGAGGTATAAGTCAATGCTGAGTCTGCTGTACTGTTTTTACCCATCGTGAGCGGGGAAGTTGTACGTGCCAATGAACTATCATGGTGGAGGTAGGTTAATGCCGAGGCTAAGTACAACTTCCCCGCTCACGACGGGTAAAAACAGTACAGCAGACTCGGCATTGACTTATACCTCTCTTGATAGCTCACATGCCAATGAACTATCATGGCAGAGGTGGGTTAATGCCGAGGCTAAGTACAACTTCCCTGCTCATAATGGGTAAAAACAGTACAGCAGACTCGGCATTGACTTATACCTCTCTTGATAGCTCATTGGTAACGTCGACTGGAGTTGCTGGATAAGCTCTGTGTCGAGGGTTCGTGACCCGGCAGTACCAATCCATTTATCACTTATAAATTCCCCTTCGGTGATAATTCTCCATCGGAGATATTTCCGAGGTAGCGTGAATTTGATATTAAGCGACATTTGTAGCTTCATGATTGTATATAAATCACCGTGTGATAAAAAAAATTTTCATATATATATATATATATATAATTATATATGTATATATATTATTTATATATTATATATGTATATATTATTTATATATTAAATATATACATATATATATATATATATATATATGTGTGTGTGTGTGTGTGTCTGTGTGTGTAGTGTAGCGTAGTGTTTGTGTGTTATATAAGTCATGTAAGATATCTTCGAAAAAAGTCCTCAAATGACAACCCATCCACATGTGCAGTGATTCATCTTGAGAAAATTAATAGAGAGAGAGAGAGAGAGAGAGAGAGAGAGAGAGAGAGAGAGAGAGAGAGAGAGAGAGAGAGAGAGAGAGAGAGATGAGCTAGCCGAGCTCATATCAAATCCACAACACGGAAATAATACCTGTAGGTCTTGACGGCGACCAATTCCGGCGTTTCCTTTCCTCCAAGGAGTTGGATTTTGGAAATCCGAGTAAAAAATTTGGTTTATTCCTTCCCTGGGCGACGAGAGAGAGAGAGAGAGAGAGTGGTGACTAAATATTATGTTTGTACAGCCAGCCAAGAGTGAGGTTTGAAAAAGAACTGCTTTTTTTCAGGGTGTCGAGAACCTTCCTGTTATTATCTGCGGGTCGTCTTGCTACTACTTTATCTTCTTTTTTATTGCATTTTTCAGTCTTCTGTAAAAGAAAACTACTGACATGGCTGTTTGTCTGTCCGTACCGCACTTTTTCTGTCCACCTTCAGGTCTTAAAAACTACTGAGGTTGGAGGGCTGCAAACTGGTATGTTGATTATCCATCCCCCAATCATCAAATGTACCAAATTGCAGCCCTCTAGCCTCAGTAGTTTTTATTTTATTTAAGGTTAAACTTAGCCATGATCGTCTGACACCACTATAGGTGCCAACAACACAGGCCACCACCAGGCCTTGGCTGAGAGTTTCATGGGGCGCGGCTGAGAGTTTCATGGGCCGTCGCTGAGAGTTTCATACAGCATTATACGGTGTACAGAAAACTCGGTTCTGCTCCTTTTCTTATGCTGGTATTTCGTTATTGATTCTGTTGCATTTGGAACGTTTTACGAATAGTCGTAGAACTGTACAATCAAATATTGACTGCTCACGGCTTCATGAACATAAATTAATACGAAACAAAACATGTTTCACTTATAATTTCCCACTTTTAATACTACGACTACTACCACACAACATATTTCCGAGCAAAGGGAAACACTATTCTCATGTTCAGTTCTCCATTCCGCCAGCTAATGGAAACATCAGTCAGCGGTCACCCGACCACCAGGTCAGCCAGTCACCGCAGGCATACCTTACGCTCGGCTGTCAGACGCGAGGTCAACTCGGCTTTGGCCAGCAAGGTCACCAAGCCGAGCAGGTCACATGGCAACGATCTGGTAAGGCTTGTATTTTTATTATTATTATTGCTACTCCTACCATTTTTATCATGTATAAAATGTTAATTGTTGTTGCTCTTTTTTCTTGTAATTGTTGTTACTTATCATGTTTATTTTTATAATTTTCACTGCTGTTAATTTTCCATGTATTGAGTATTATCAGTATTGTTCTTTTCCCTTGTCTAGATTTTTGTTGTTGTTCAGGCACTATCATTATGACGAATATCATTGTTGTTCTCCTCCATGCATTCATTATTATTTCCATGTGTTGACCATTATCATAAAAATAATAATTATTCTTTGCTGATCACGCTATTTTTTTGTATCTGATTAGGATTCGTACCAGTTATAAATTGAACCTTAATGAAAGCAAAGCCGTTATTCCGAATGCCGTACAGTACGTAGGTTGTCGTCCTAAGTTTGTTTCTCTCTTTGAACAGCAACAGTGCAACGGGGGTCACCACCAGTCTGGCAACGCAACTCAGAAACCTACAATGTCTTGGTAAGAAACACTGCACCGATTTTAACAGATAGATTTTTCAGTGATCAAAAAGGGTCTTCTTTTTTTTTATACTGATACTGTCTTCATTTGCAAAGGTGTTTTAATGAACTAACAAAATTTGGTTTTCAAAAGGTTTAGGGTTTTCAGGCTAGAAGTCACTAGCTAATAACTCTGATTTATAAGTATTTTTTTTTACAGACATTAAACACTTTTCAAAGGTTTTTTAAGTAAATCATGATTTGGATGGTTGTTAAGTAAATCTGTCATGAATTGGATGGTTGTTTAGTAAACAAATCTTGATTTGGATGGTTAAGTAAATCAATCATGATTTCCAAAAGTTCTTAAGTAAACAAAACAATAATTTGAAAGGTTTTAAGCAAACAAATTTTGGTTACGAAAGGTTGTTAAGTAATCTAATAATTATTTTGAAATGTTTTCAAGTGATTCCACCTTGGTTTTCAGGTGGCCAAACCATACTCTGATACTGAAAAAGCTATCAAGAGACCCGAAACCTTTTGAAATGTTTGTAAGTGAGCAGACTTTAAAAACAGTAAAATTTCAAAGATATTTCGATTTAGTTTAGCAAAAGGAGGTATAAGTGATCATTGCAGTAAGTTATTAAAGAAACATCCTGCATTTACTTTAGGAAATTTGTGAAAGATTGGCTCTATATATATGTGTGCGTGTGTATGTGTGTGCGTGTGTACTGGTGCATGTGCGCGTGCGTGTATTCATGGAAGTGAAGGTATACGTTGAGTGTGAATGAGAAATGATGCAACTGTTGAGACTTGATTGTTTGCCTAGTGTGTATGGAGGAGGAATAGTTGAAAGGGCGAGACATTTAGGTACAGTGCGAAGGTGTGGTCAAAAGAAAGAGATGAAAGTGAGTGCTTTGAGGTGGTCTGGTTACGCGGAGAGAAAGGAGGGCTGTTGGTGAGTGAATAATAGATTCTATAGTTCGGACGTTTTGGGAGGAAAGATGAAGGGAAGGCTGAGAAAGTGTTGGTTTACTGGCGTGGTGTCTATAGGGGGGGCGGCTGGTTGAGGGTCGACGTGCTGCTAATTGATGTTCCGGGAAGGTACCTGAATTGGTAGTAATGCAGAAGGGTTCCGGGTATGATGTGCGGAGCTGCTCTTCCCAGTGACCACCGTCTTTCACTTCCCCACAGACTGTCCGTTCTTTGGTAGAATTCGACTGGTGTTGACCGAGTCAGTGCGGCTTGAATTTGTATTTAATGTCTCTCCGTTTCATTGATCAGTTTCATGACAGTTAGCACATAACTCAGAATTGCTATCATTATTAAAGGTTTTATTAATAAAATAGAGAGTTATATGGCAAAATAAGTAGAGCACTCCATCCAGTCATGTACACTTAAATGTAGTCACTTCATCAGGATAAACAATCCTCTTGAAACATATGTCCGCGCCAAGTATGGAGGATCACTATAGATATACTGCAGTCTAGGAATAGAAACGTGCTTATCCCTTATTTTGTTCACGCCTTTCAGAATTGAATCAAAATAAAATCTTGACTTTTGTATGTTTTTAAATCAGCGTTACCCAGGAAACGCATTACTGAAATAAGGGTATTGTTATACGGTTGCACTACTGAAACTTATTTTAATGTCGTGTCCCACTCGGTCACGTGCCGCCTGGGGACGCTGCTAGGAGAGCTTTCGTCGACTTCCAAGTGTTGGCTTTGCAATTTATTTAGTCACACCTGTTCCCTTCGAACATGATGCGTCCCTGTACTCATCTTAGTAGAATGAATGTTTTATTGACACATATATAGGTAGAGCAGACAGAGGTAAACATGTTTGCATATACGTCCGACGACCGGTAAGCCAAGTCTGTACTTGGAGGGTTAACCAACCAAAAATCCCAGACATCGTTGGCGATTCAGCCTGTGAGAAACCGCGGTTTAAGGTAGCAGCCTCATCCCTAAAGTATTTGCTGAAAAACAAAAGGATAGCAACTTCTGGCATGCATATAAAAAAGTTTTCCGGCTAGGACGGTTCAAGTTTAGATTAAGTGGAAACTGACTTATTCAAAGGTTTTATTTTTTTAACGGATAAGAAAAACGAAAAAAATGAACCTGAAAACGTATTTGTAACTAAGCTTTTTACCAGTCAGAGCTTTTTACCAGTCAGTGCTTTTTACCAGTCAGAGCTTTTTACCAGTCAGTGCTTCCCATGACTATATGGCCAGGATAGAGTCACTGAGAACCAGTTATAGACGGTAAGGAACTTGCACGACCGTGTGTTCGGCACCCTCGCGTAGCTTTGTGGAAAACCAGCGGAAGAGGCGCGCCGGAAGATTTCTGCTTCAATGTTGAAATTTGCCTGCTGGAAAACCTCAGTAAAGAAAGTTTATTTTCAGTTTGCTGTGCAGGGCTGCGGGTTAGTGGGAGAAACCGTCATCATACACAAACTTGTTTTGAAAATTTTCAGCAGATGGGGGTTATTCTAAATACATCAGTTGAAGGATGGTTGTAGTTCGTGCGTTCGTATGCGCTGACTATAGATTTATTAACTGCTACACCGACAAAAACCAGATTAGTGATGATTTCAGAATAAACTAACACGAATTGGCTTATGAGATGCGTCCCTGCAGTCTCTTTTTGTGACGGGGAAAACAACTATATAACTGAGTAGTCCAAAGACAACTATATACACTGTATATATATATATATATATATATATATATATATATATATATATATATATATATATATATATATATATATATATATATATATATATATATATATATATATATATATATATATATATATATATATATATATATATATATAATTGATATATATATATATATATATATATTATGAATTGAGTGAAGAGTATACATGCGTTCATATTCACTCCTGCCGGAGACTTTAATTGAAGCGAGCACTTAGGCACGTGTAGTTGCAGATAGAGAAATCTAAGGTCGCGGAATTCTGATAACTCAAATGAGGTTCCCTCTCATTTCCAGGTAGGTTTTCATTTAGGTCGTTTGATTGCTTTGTTCGCTGGGTCAAGAGAAGAGAAGAGAAGATAAAGAGGGAATAGAGGAAGGGGAATTAATGAAAGGGGAGCGGAATATGCAAATGAAAATCCAAATAAGTGGATAAGAACAAGTCGATGAAATGGCATATATTCATTTTATGAGTAATTTGGAGGAAGAGACCCGTTCAGTGGAATCTGTGGGTCTGTTTCCTTCTTAGCACATTTTTAATGTAGAACAATCCTCAAAATACTGATCTTAGCCTACAGTAGCTCTTGCTGTCTCTTGGGAGTGTCCATAGGATATGACTCTCTGCCAAGCGACCTCTTGGTTTTATATCTTCCATTGTAGCCCCTGATCTCTTCCAAGGTCCTCGGTCCCTTGTGCACCTCCATGGGGCTCCTCGATAATCCTTTGCCTTCTTTGAATCGGGATTTTTAGTTGTCCTTCTCTCGCGGTCCTTAAGCTACGATGCTTGGTTTGACTTTCTGCGGTTTGACCTCCTGACCAAATCTAATAGGCTTGACTTTTATATAGACATAACTTGTTACTGACGTTGTCCAGGATGCGGAATGTTTCGTCTCCCGTTACTGTGGGAAGCAAGTTAATCAGTGTCCCTTCGAATACTTTTGGTTGTTCATAAACGGAACAAACCTATGTCTTTACGTAATGGGAAAATTATCTAGCGCCTGCTGAAGTATTTTTGCCTTACGTTAAGACCTCAGGTTTGTTAGTTATGAACAATACAAATTGATTTAAAATTTGTCATTTTTTAATTGCCATCACTTTTATATGCTAATTTGCCGGCTTTGAAGTTCATCCTGTGATTTTTATCTAAACAGTTTAACTAGTTCATCATTTCTGTCTTGTATGTTATGTTTGCCGCTCGTGTGCGTGTGTGTGTGTGTGTGTGCTCCTATTTACAGAAAGTTAGGTCGGGGTCCCAGTCTTCCCGAGGTGAGAAAGATCTCACATGGAATGATATTAACCCCGGGCCCTTTCTTCTTTGGTGTCTTTGCTTTCGTTACCTCATATTTGTTCTTAAAATATATTTTGGGTATGAAATGTGAAATTATGTTTATCACTTTTAATTTAGCAGTGGTTTCCTTTACATTCCTTACCTTTCATATAGAATTTTTACCTTCATTCCATTTCTTTTCTTTCTTATAACAGAAAATTTCTTTCACTTTCTTATTACATTGTTCTATGAACCATTTTTGGTATGGTATGCAAGTTTCATGAAACTCATTTTTGCGTGTTTAACTTCGTCCTCCATGCATTTTCGATGGCATAGCTATCAAAAACAAGCCTACAAGCCTCACGTGGTGCTCTGTATTCATTACTAAAGGGTCTTTGCAGTGACCATTCGGCTCCTAACTGTACACACTTTTTAGGTTTTTTTTATTTTTGTACTTTACTTCCATTCCTGCTTCCTTTCTTATTTTACACTGTCCAACCTCTCCAACTACTACTTAATAGTTGTGGTGCTTTCTTCCAGTTCCACCTTTAGAGCCATGTACTTCATCTCCTATATGTTATGGATCTCTATCTTGCTGTCCAACCACTCCAATTCCCATTATTTTCGCTTCTTAAGCGCCGAATGGCAGCAGGTGCCCCACTGATTGGCTTGACGGCCTAAATTTCTTAACATAATGATCTGTCTCTGTATGCCCCGTGCATTTGTGCCTAAAGTTATTGTGCAAAGTAGTAATGAAATATCATTCATTGTTTTCATCCACCCAGGATACTTGGAAGGTTAGAGAAACTCCGCAAGAAACAAGTGTTACCACAGAGTGAACAGCTTCAGGAACAGCAACAGCAGCAATCGCTACAGCAACCGTCAGAGTCGCCACACCGCCCAGGCGAGTTCAGCCTGACCAGCTTCGATTACTCGCGAGACGACATGGCGGACAAGATTCTCGAGACGATGCAGAGACTCAGATTTCGCGGGGTGTCGGTGAGTTTGTGTGTCCTCTTGTCAGTTAGTCTGTCTGGTCAGTTAGTCTGTGTGTTGGCTAGTTTCCCCGTCTTAGTTGATTCGCTGTCCTTTTTGGGTGGGTGACGGATTGCCCTCTTTCTGTCTGAGAGGCAGTCAGTGTCCATGTTTTCTTGGCTGTTCGTCTGGACAGCATCATGTCTCTTTCTTTGTCTGGAAGTTACTCTGTCTATATCCACTTTTTTTTTTTTATTTACGTCTTTCCTGCAGTAAGTCTCTGTATGCCTGTAACTGTATCCGTTTATAGCCTTATTCATCCGTGATCTTGTAAACAGAACTATTGATGATTTTTTTATATGTTATATAATTTACCTCCCATGACCTTTCCTGTTTTGGTAAGCCTCGGCAAAGGGAAAACCAATTTCGCCGACTGTGATTAAAGATATGAGCACCCGCCACTTATGTTTTCCATGTTGTTATTTACATATATATATATATATATATATATATATATATATATATATATATATATATATATATATATATATATATATATATATATATATTATTATATATGTGTGTGTGTGTCTGTGTGCTTGCGCGCGTGGGTGTTTACTGATGTGTATTGACTAGCAAAGTATTTATGTATATTAATTCCATCTGTATTTTGCAATAGTTTGCCAGCGCCAGATTATTCTGTTTCATGAGACATCGTTAAGATTAATTAGGGTCCCTTTCTTCCCCAGAGTCAACGATATCCCGATCAGGGTTCGCGTTATGAAACGGGTGACGAATTTTGACATTCAGTAATTTTTTTCATTCGTTTTTTAAAAGATGGTGACGCCAGAAAGAGTTTCTTATGAGATTCATTTTAAATTCGAGAATGATGACTGATTTGAAAATCACCTTCTTATAAGTCAAGAAAAATTTTCTTAAAGTACCATAGTTCCAATGTTCCTTCAAGTAATAGTAAATAGAGCGTAATGTCAAGAGGGGGAGGGGGTGCGTATATGTACTTTCCTTAGACCTTAAAAATGTAAAACAAAAAATTACATTCCCATGTCTCCTAAAATCTAGCCTCCTAGGGTCAGTTCCTACGACATCTTTGGTCAAAGATTCGTGAAAATCGTTCACAACAAATAAGTAAACAAATTGAACCAAAATATGACTCCCTTCGGGGAGGGGATTAATAAGTGGAGAGTAATGTGGAAGTGAGCATCAGAATAATTGCGTAACTCATTTTGTGCTTGTAATCTCCCCAAAAATAACTAAAAAAAAAAAAAGGTTTATCAATTGGGCCGAGTACAGAGGGGCACACTATGCTTCTGGAGAACGGCCTGAGCCGTCATGAGGCCGGTTTGGTCTGAACCAAATACCACCGACCCATTCAGAAATGAATGTGAAGGAATATCAATAAAACAAAGAAGCTAATCATGGAAACATTGAAAATATGATAATATTAAAGTTCCTCACTGATGACGCTCACAAGCACAGCCTTGCACATCTCACCATTCTGGCCTATTACCAGCTTAGTCAAATCCTGCCATCCATCGAGGCTGACGTATCCCCAGCCAAAATTTTATTAAATAGAACGATTGCCTCAGGTCAAGTGGTAGAAACCGGTAGAAGTAATTTGAAATAAAATTAAGTACCAGAATAACTATAACCCCAGTCAAATAGATTTATAAAAATGAGATCAGATTGCATAAACAACTAGTGAAATCGCCTCTAAAGAAGAGTTTCGTTTGCTCAAGGGATGACGTAACGATTAGAATAGGGAAACCCTCAGGAAGCGACTTGTGAAGGGTCCCGAGGGGAAATTGGATCAGGGAAAAGCCTAACAGGTAACCTTTCCACTCATTTTGCCGGTAAGGGAACGGGTTCGGGTGCTGATAAAGGGCGAGTCTAGCGGTGAAGTAATTGGCTTGAAGTGAGGTGAAAAAAGAGAGAGAGAGAGAGAGAGAGAGAGAGAGAGAGAGAGAGAGAGAGAGAGCAAAAGCGAATAGGGAAACGAGAGTAACGTCGTATATTGTTGAATGCCCGAACTCTTAGTGTAAGTAGAAAGCAGGTAACGATTCACTATGGCGGAAAAGGAACTGAACAAAGAAGCACAAAGACATCGAAATACATCTCTCTCTCTCTCTCTCTCTCTCTCTCTCTCTCTCTCTCTCTCTCTCTCTCTCTCTCTCTCTCTCACACACACACACACACACACACACGGATGCACGATCTTTTTCAAAATAATATTGGTCCTTACACCTTCTGCATATTGCTATAAAATTACCTTCTTTTGAATGCTGAGAGCATTTCAAATGGGAAAATGAATCCAGATTGTAATATAAATAGATACATGTACATACAAACACACACGTACAGTATATATGTATACATATATATATATATATATATATATATATATATATATATATATATATATATATATATATATATATATATATATATATATATGTAGTGTGTGTGTGTGTGTGTGTGCCCGCAAGATTTTATCTTTGGAAGAAAGAGTGAATAGCATGCTTT
Source organism: Macrobrachium rosenbergii (assembly GCF_040412425.1). Classification (NCBI taxonomy): domain Eukaryota; kingdom Metazoa; phylum Arthropoda; class Malacostraca; order Decapoda; family Palaemonidae; genus Macrobrachium; species Macrobrachium rosenbergii. Next base: position 43,405,752 of record NC_089749.1, on the reverse strand, counting down.
ACCCGTACAATATGAGTGATGAAATAAATAAGCTTCGCACAACTAGAATATGATTCCTTCGGTATAAATAATTCTGGAGGTTGACTAATCAAGTCTTCATTATTTTTAATATTATTCACAAAGTACGCACGTTGACTGAATAATTTCAGTTTACTGACAGTTAAACCCAAGTCCATACGCTTGTCTGTTTGAGGAAATAACAGCCACATGAAACTTCTGCACAGAATTTCGTGATAAGGGGGACCTGATGGATGGTGCTTAATGATTTCATGCATATACTCGCAGTCCATCGACACTTTTAGAGAATATCCCAGAATAAATTGTCACATTGCCAATGAAACTTGGAAGAGAATAAATTATTGTTATGTAAAGTTTACCCAGGTCTTCGATATTAGTTTGGTTAAGGTTTTGTGTATGGGAAAGCACCGTTGGAAACGACTTTAACTTTTCATCTTTTTTTATTTGTTTGTAAAGTGCAGGTAGAGGAGACAACTCGAAATAAAGAAGCAGGTGTAAAGTAAGATAACGATGAATCTGTAGTCAGCGTCTACAGGCTCTGACAAATTAACTTTCGGGAAAGGGATATGATGGCAAAAACCGGTCAGAAGAGGCGATGGGATGGATTCGAACCACACGTATTTCTGTGGAAGTACCAATCGGCAAATGAGTAATCTATATATATAAAAGCAATCTGGTCTCTTCCCAATTTTATTGGCAAGATGACAATTCATCCTGGAATATACTATCAAGAGACTCGCGATGGATTGCAGGTCTTAGGCCTACGGGACCCTTCTCATCTGGGGGGCTTCGACTCTCTCTCTCTACCCGAAATATATTTTGCCTGTAAATCCAAGCATATATATATATATATATATATATATATATATATATATATATATATATATATATATATATATACATGTGTGTGTATACATTGCACATTTGTTCTACTCACCATGTAAAAATGAAGGTTAACTGCTAAATTTCACACACATTTACAAGTATTACGTAAAGCCTACAGAATAAAACTGAACTGAGTAATTAGTATGGGTTATACTTTTTAATGTAATATACTAAATAAGTAATAGCTGTTACTGAAATAAATTGCAATGGTTGAATGGACCAGATTTAGCTCACGATCTGCCAGTGGAATAGCTACATTGCCTACTCTGCCCGAAAAATTTGTGTTCGCCCAAATCTTGGGGGCCTGCACCCTCCCAGCCCCCCTGGCTCGTACGCCTGTGTTGCAGGTATATACGTGAAAGAATCAACCCCCCGACTCACACACACACACACACAAAAAAAAAATGTACACGCGCTTAATCTAGTCATTGCCTCATCAGACTACATAATAATAATAATAATAATAATAATAATAATAATAATAATAATAATAATAATAATAATAATAATAATGAAGATATGACTTGCAGTCTCCAGAATTAAGTTCAGCGACAAGGTATCGTACAATTACGCCTGGGAGAAGCTGAATTGGATTTTTATCAGACATGTTGCATGCGTAGAGTAGTTAAGCCTACTCTTCACCCTTCATCTCAAGCAGCGTGAGAAACGTATGATTTCCCAAGATCCAGATCTTGCACACAACAGACAAACACACGCATATATATATATAGTATATATATATATATATATATATATATATATATATATATATATATATATATATATATATATATATTTCGTTGACACTAGGAAAATTAAAGACTGCTTGTAAATCCTGGCAGGTTTCGGACCTATTTTTAATCTATTATCGAACGAGTGATACATAGTGGCTGAAATTCACAACATATATGGTAAGGGAGCAGTATAAATAAACATAAAGACCGTTGGAAGCCAAAACTCTACACCTGACAGGTGCCAGGGGATGAAGCAGTACTGGCTTTTGTGGTTGAGGTCAGCTCCTTCACTTAACTGTGTTTATCCTTTTCTCACAGATCTACCATGGTCCTTAAAATTTATACATTTTACGTATTTATTTTGAAAATATGGGTCAAGTTTATACATGCCTTACTTATATTCAATTTCTTACAACAGTTTGCTGTTATGAAACTAGATTCAGTTATGTCTCTTTCGTACTGGTACTGAGAAACATAAATCGTGTGTCAGAGTGAGTGATTATAATTTCATATATATATATATATATATATATATATATATATATATATATATATATATATATATATATATATATATATATATATATATATATATATATATATAATATATTATATATATAATGTGTGTGTGTGTATAAATCTTCACACGCAAGGGAAGCCTTAATCCGTTGTGGCAATTTTCCACGGGTGCACAATTCTTTTCAAAATAATAATTGGTCTTTACCCTTCTGCAACTTGCCATAAAATCACCTTTCTGTGAATGTAAAGAATATTTCTCACAGGAAATAAATTGAGTTTGAAAATGCACACACATACACGTATATACATATACATATATTTATATATATATATAGAATTTTGCTATATATATATATATATATATATATATATATATATATATTTAGAATTTTGCTGGTCGTTTATATACATACATACATATATATATATATATATATATATATATATATATATATATATATATATATATATATATGTTTGCTGGTCGTTTTTCACCAAATACGTGTGTAATTGTGATTGTGATGACCACAGTGCCCTCATTACTTCTCAGTTTCTTCACACTTTTAAGATACACTAGCCACCAGAAAGCCTAACATCCATATGAAGATCTAAATGAAGAAATTCTGACTTGGATAGCAGGGTTCGAACCCCCATTTGGTTTCGTGTTCGCATCCTGCCACGGACATATTCTTTCCATTGGCTCTTAGGTTTTATAGTGAGAAGTGTACCCAAAAAGTAATAGGAAATCGAGAAGTTAAAAGTGCATTGTAGTTATTACATTTATGTGTGTGTGTGTATCAATCTACTGGTCACTTTTACCAGATACATATATTGAAATAGCCACAATGCCCTCTTAACTACTCGAATTCTGTGGACGTCAAGCTACTTCAGTTTCTTGCACTTGATCTTACGGCTTTGTAGTGACAAGCATATCCAAAAAGCCCTCTTAACTTTAAGAGAGCATTGTGCGGACGTATATATATATATATATATATATATATATATATATATATATATATATATATATATATATATATATAAAAAAGCATAATATATATGTATGTATGTATATATATATATTGTATACATACATACATATATATATATATATATATATATATATATATACATATATATATATATATATATATATATATATATATATATATATATATATATATATATATACATACATATATATATATGTATGTATACCCATAAATGTATATGTGTGTATGTATGTATGCATGTACGTAAATATATGTATGTACAAACTTGATTAATTTTCCCATTTTAAATGTTCCCTATATTCGAAGGGAAGGTTATTTAGAGCAATTTGCAGAGAGTATAACTACAAAATAATGTTTTGAAAAGGATTGTGCACCCTTGAAAAATTGCAACAGACCAAGGCTTCCCTTTCATACGAAGAGAAGATTAATTCTGTATGTTGGCTGTGTATGTGCGTGTGTGAGTGTGTATGTGTATGAGAGAGAGACTGTGTCTTTTTTTGTTTAGTTCCTTTTCCGCCACAGCTGAATCGTCCCGTTTTAAACGATAATAGATAGCTCACAGCCACATACTGGTAATTGAAGGAAAAACATCATCTATTTCCATAGCTCCTTTCTTTTTGTTGTTTTCATAACGCCTGGATAGGCAAGTATGGACATCAAGTTGCTAAAGCCATCAGCCTCTACAGTAAAAAGATGATCGATGGTTTTAGAAACCTAATGCCTTCACCTGCTTATCCAGGCGACATAGGAATAACAAAAAGAAAATGAGGATGGGGGTAGTACAGTAGTAGGGCCCGATCCCAAAGAAACGGCAGACCTGGAAAGATATCAAATTCCAGGATTTAGGAATCATGAGATGAGGAAGTAGGGATTACGTTCAGTTGAGTGGCGTCCCAACAAAACTGGTTATCAGTGCTGGGAGAAGGGAAAATATTCTTAAAGCATGACAGTAGGAGGGGGAGAAACTGTTGCCAAAACGAGTAACAGTGATGTAAAGTAGAAAACAAAAGCATGGTCGTTATATGAAGGGGAGAGAATATGTGGAGCTGATGCAGGTGTGGCAGGTTACTGTGTTATTAATTTTCTGCCACTGAGATATATTCGTTGCGGTACAGTTTTATACTGAGGCGGCCCTAAGTTATTGTTATAGTATGCCCCGTGTATCATTTCATAATCTTAAATTACCTCTAATTTATAATTCTATCATACTTTAGGCACTGATGTATGTCGTTGATTCAACTTTAATTCATGATAGTTTTATGCCCAATATACAATTCTAAATGGATGAATGAGTAAATATTTTATATTTTTATATCAGTATAATTTCTTAATAATAATTGCGTATCCAGACTACTTATTTGAATTGTTAAATCAGTCATTAATTGTGATAGTTTCATACTCTCCTTATTACTTTATGCTATTGAAGCAAACTTACTTTATGAAATAGCTGTTTAAACTCAGTATATCATTTGATATTGCTGAATCAGCTTTACTTTATGATAATTGTAAAAAAGCTGTTTAAACTTAGTGTATCAGTATGACTGAATCAGTTGAACTTTATGATAATTGTAAAAAAGCTGATTAAACTTAGTGTATCAGTATGACTGAATCAGTTGAACTTTATGATAATTGTAAAAAGCTGATTAAACTTAATCAGTATGACTGAATCAGTTGAACTTTAATAATTGTAAAAAGCTGATTAAACTTAGTGTATCAGTATGACTGAATCAGTTGTACTTTATGATAATTGTAAAAAAGCTGTTTAAACTTAGTGTATCAGTATGACTGAATCAGTTGAACTTTATGATAATTGTAAAAAAGCTGATTAAACTTAGTGTATCAGTATGACTGAATCAGTTGTACTTTATGATAATTGTAAAAAAGCTGTTTAAACTTAGTGTATCAGTATGACTGAATCAGTTGTACTTTATGATAATTGTAAAAAAGCTGTTTAAACTTAGTGTATCAGTATGACTGAATCAGTTGAACTTTATGATAATTGTAAAAAGCTGATTAAACTTAGTGTATCAGTATGACTGAATCAGTTGTACTTTATGATAATTGTAAAAAAACTTAGTGTATCAAACTTCAGTTGTACTTTATGATAATTGTAAAAAGCTGTTTTAAACTTAGTGTATCAGTAACTGAATCAGTTGAACTTTATGATAATTGTAAAAAGCTGATTAAACTTAGTGTATCAGTATGACTGAATCAGTTGTACTTTATGATAATTGTAAAAAAGCTGTTTAAACTTAGTGTATCAGTATGACTGAATCAGTTGAACTTTATGATAATTGTAAAAAAGCTGATTAAACTTAGTGTATCAGTATGACTGAATCAGTTGAACTTTATGATAATTGTAAAAAAGCTGTTTAAACTTAGTGTATCAGTATGACTGAATCAGTTGTACTTTATGATAATTGTAAAAAAGCTGTTTAAACTTAGCGTATCAATGTGACTGAATCAGTTTTACTTTATGATAACTAAAAAAGCTGTGTAAACTCAGTGTATCATTTTATATGACTGAATTAATCTAACTTTATGATAATTGTAAACCCAGAGTCGCATGCTATGATGCTACATAGGGCTATATTATGACACTCAACTTCAGACGAATAGGATTGCTGGTCTAACAACTCAGCAGGTGCCATGCTTAGCGGTTGAAGTGATCGAGTAACAACATTAACTCATCGGCCATTGAAGCTCGAGCCACTACTGTACTACTATATACAGTATATAAAATAAACTAGAGAGTCCCGCCAGTCACTGCTGACGCATGGGTTATCGTTAGAGAGAAATGGTTTCTTACGATAGTTTCAGAGCCATAAAACACCGCGATAAAGACTAGCAAGAGACTCTAAACCTCTCGTATCGCGTCTTCTCAGACTCTGCGTCATCCGTTGCCTTTCAAACGGGCTTTGATTGATTGCTGTTCTTGTTATTGTTTTGCTGTTGCTGTTCAGTGTGCTTGTCGTTATTTATGATTATGAAAGTAATTAGCTCTCTCTTAACTGGTTAAAATTTTTATGTAGGATTTTAATTTCATGCTTATTTTTTAAAATTTCTTACTGGCATTTCACGCACCCACCCACCCACCCACACACACACACACACACACACATATATATATATATATACACATATATATATATATATATATATATATATATATATATATATATATATATATATATATATATATATATGTGTGTGTGTGTGTGTGTGTGTGTATGTACAGATGCTTTCCTACATAATTTATTATGTAATTAATTATGGCATTTCCCTGAAATCATTTTATTCCCAAACAATGCTCCCTCTACCGGCGGTACACATCTCTTAATTGCCTTGTCTTTCCCCCCAAACAGGGACCAATATCCTTCGACTGCCCTGACCGAGTTGGCGTGACGGCCTTCTACCAGATTCAAGGTAAGTCCTCTCATTCTTTTATCGTCCACTCCTTCATTTATGATGTTATTCCATCCGCCACATCCAAACCCGCTGCCGGATACGCATAGATCCTCTACAAAATGCCCCCTCAAAAAAAAAAAATAAATAAATAAAAAAAACTGTGGAATCGGACTCCGCCATGACGGAACACTTCAGCAAATTAGTTTCTGGTGGGCGATATGAGGCGTAAAGATGACTCTTTACGACCCTCCTGGAGGCACGAGCTGCCGGGAAGGCCTGGAGTCAGGGGGAAAAATGGGACGTTGGATGAAGAAGGAACAGGGTGAGATGAGGGAGATAATTTCGTGGGAGAGGGGAGGGGGTTGATGATGAAGGCCCCAGATTTTGCTTATATGAAGTGGCCCTAAGCCTATGAAAATGATGGGGACTCCTTTTTGACTGACATCTCTCAGAAATAATGGAGATATTGTGGGATTTATAACATTTGATTAGACATCGATTTGGTAGCGGAATTCGTCTAGTTTTTTTTTTTTATTTTATTTCTACTGACTTATGTGTGTCAGTATTTCAATCTACTATTTACTGTTCACGTTCACCAGATATGTATATAAATACCAATAACCATCACGTAATGAACTCCAGGCTTCTCGATTTGCTGGTGTAACGCCGGCTGGACAAATCGAACAATCTATGAACACACTCGATTTCCTAAATATTATTGAATAAGCTATCCGCTGGAAACATTGAGTCCTAATCTGCCAAGAATATTCGGAAGCCTCCCTTGAGCCCAGGGATCGAACCAGGGTTAGGAGGAATAGCGATCCGCGGAGGATGACATCAGTACAAGGTTTATTCGAAATGAATCCTTCGCATGCACTTACTCTCTTCATGGGCGACAGGACCCGGGTCGGGATTCGAATCCAGTCGAGAACAGAGAAGTAAGTAGAGTAACGAGACTTTCCGTTAAAGACCCCTCTCTCCGTTGGCTGAAGCCATGAATTAAGTATTCAGTCATTAGTCAGCTACAGTTGGTCGAAACCAGGATGGTGATTTCATGGTGATTGCATATTCACCTCGAAATACAGCTAAAAAAAAGGAGGGGCACATCTAATTTACAGCCACGGTTCCAGGGGTAAAGGTGCGCCGGTGATATGTATAGCGAGATAATTTACGTGTCCGTTTCACCGTTGATATGCATTAGTGCTAGCCACAATGACTTCACCTCTCGATTCCACCACACCTTTTGGATGCACCTTCAGTCCAAATGGGTAATGAATGAAGAAACTCTTTCCTTCCAAGTTTTTTTTGTATTTATTTCCTGTCAGGACCTGAGGCGCCTGGTGATAGGTATATCGAAAAGGCGTGAGGGAATCAAGACGAGGTCATTTCACTATAAACAGAGTATCTGGCCTCGAGGAAAGTGAAACAACGAACTGCAATGTCTTCTGTCTTGTTTACTCGGAAGCTTCTTGCCTCAGAGTGAAACGGCAATAAATTTAGCACTCCGTTCTTTCACTTTCCTGAAGGCTGAATACTTTGTTTGCATGATACACACACACACACGCATATATATATATATATATATATATATATATATATATATATATATATATATATATATATATATATATATATATATATATATATATATATAATCAGTAAGCTACAAGCGTCCTTTAATATCCAATTCGCTCTACCTCGGAAATAATACATTTTCATATATGTTACTGAAGGGGAATTTTTTAGTTGATAATAATTTCGTCGTCCCGTGGGCTCGAACCAGCGAAGGACAAGAACTCAGGACTACAGTGGACGCATTAACCCACACGGCCAGGAAGTGAGGTATAAGTGGATATCGGCTCCCATATACAAATCCCCCGTCGAACTCAGGTGTTTGAATTTATAGATGATATCCACCCACCTCTGCCATGTATACCGTGTAGTGCGTTTGTTGCACACAGCCATATTATGACTTTTTTATCACATCACCGTGATTTATATACAATCAGTAAGCTACAAACGTCCTTTAATATCCAATTCGCTCTACCTCGGAAATAATATATTTGCTGGCCGTGTGGGTTAATGCGTCCACTGTAGTCCTGAGTTCTTGTCCTTCGCTGGTTCGAACCCACGGGACGAAGAACTTATTATCAACTAAAAAATTCCCTTCGGTAACATATATGAAAATATATTATTTCCGAGGTAGAGCGAATTGATATTAAAGGACGTTTATAGCTTACTGATTGTATATGAATCATGGTAACGTGATAAAAGTCATATATATATATATATATATATATATATATATATATATATATATATATATATATATATATATATATATATATATATAAATATCATACATATACATACACACACACACACACACACACACACACACATATATATATATATATATATATATATATATATATATATATATATATATATATATATATATATATATGTATGTATGTATGTATAGATAGATAGATAGATAGATAGACAAACAGGTTCTTTTCACATTCGAACAAACTCTTGTCCCATTTCACAGGAATTACAGTTCCTAATGAATTCGTAACAGTTCGCCTTCATTAGGAAAAGTGGAAAAAACGTTATAAATAAAGTCAGTATTACAGAGTAGAATTAAGCAAGAAACATTTTATTCAAACGAACTGGAAACAAAATATGAAGGGCCTGCATGTTTTCGCCAGAATGGGTGTTCCCTGAGAAAAAATAAGACATGGGCTACTGCCATCTACCTTCCCTATTGCTTAACTCTGGATGAGCGTCTTACTTGGAAATATTATATGGCATGAAGCACTTGCAGAAAGCTTTTGACACTCCCCAGGAATAACGCAGTGATGTAAAAAGGTTTTTAATCCAAAAATTAACTCCAGTTACCCAGTTGGCCTGACTGTAAATGGTAATTTTTTTTTATTTCAAAACCTTGTATTGAAAGTCAACATTTATTTAAGGAAAAATAATCTCCTGCGTGACACAATTCAAATATTCCTCTCACCTTTCCATAGTGCGGTCTTTCTCAATATAATTTTCCTCCTTCGGTTTCTTCAGGACAGAAAATGACAATATACAAAATATGATAAAAAGATTATGGAAAAGAGACAAAGGCAAAATGTAGGGCAAGAAAGAGCAGCCTCCCTTTAAGAATGACGCTCCACCACTTGCGTTCTTTAACCCAATAAGTCCCGAAGTAACTTTGCGTAAGGCGCCAGCTCGAAGGACCTCGAGCGTACTGTGTCAAGAAACCTGCGTCTAGTGATGAGGCGTGAGTGGTGGGGGTGGAGGGGGTGTAACGAGGGAGGGGAAGGAGGGAGGGATACCAAGAGCAAAGGCCGGGAAAGAGCATCGGGACTACGCGGAGGGTGTCAGTACACCTAAGGGGATGAAAGTATGGCCACGGGAAGTGTGAGTGGATA
>NC_089749.1:43295738-43390738 GCF_040412425.1 Macrobrachium rosenbergii | reverse complement strand
GTATTGAGCCACTTTGGGTAGATGATAAATTTCCCGGGATGTAGTTGATACCCAAGCAGGATAACAAAAAAAATGTTTGAACTGCGAAAACTTGTTGCACCTAGCCACAGTGATAATGATAATGCATGTATTAAAAATTAACAACTAAAGATGTTAATAAACAAGTAAAAAATGCGCCGAAGTTTCTGTGGCGCAATCGAGTTTTCTGTACAGCGTATAATGCTGCATGAAACTTATCAGCTACGACCTGGCAACGCTCAGTTACTCCCCAGATGCGGTTGAGTGAAGGTGCGTCGCGTGCCTCTGGAAAGAGCTGCCAGACGTAGGAAAAATGATTAACCGTAACCTTAAATAAATTAAAAACTACTGAGGCTACTGGCTTAATGATTGGAGGGTGGTTGATCAAAATACCAATTTGTAGCCCTCAAACCTCGGCAGTTTTTAAGATCCTAGGGCGGACAGTAAAAGTGCGGACAAACAAACAAAGGTTTCACAATAGTTTTCTTTTACTGAAAACTAAAACTAGCTAACATTTTAGAATTACTGAGGCAGCTTTGAAAACGTGATACACTAAACTAGAACTCTTTATGGTCTAATGCCAGCACAGCTCTTCTCCTTTCGAGCAGTCAGTAAAGATATCCTTAGAGGTGAAGTTGATGCTAGTAGAAACATTAAAAGCAATCCGTTGAGTCATTTTTGTTGGCCCGGAGTCTTGATCGTCTTGGAATTTTCCCTGTCATACATTGAGCGCTGTAGTGACATAGCTAGGGCTGTAAAGCTTCCGTTCTCCTAACATGGCCCTGCTGTTTCAATTTTCGTTGTTGTTTGGAAGTGTTGCCCTTAGATGCTGCTGTACGAGTTTTTTGAGCATCATAAAGCAAATATAAACAGATATTGTCACGATTTTTCTCAAGACACTGAAATTAAGAGTAAAAGTGAATAAATGTATGAATATATATAGGACTACAAAAATCAACTCTGGCACTGAAATGACATGATCATAAAATTCACTATAGCGGCGTCGACTTCTTCACCGAAGGCGCTCGTAATCGGAAGTTTGCTCGCAAGCCTCTCACGCACCTGGCCCCTCGTGGGGTTGCGCAAAATTAACCTGACGTATCCGCGTGTAAGCACGGAAGCATTCACGCGGAAAATGAGTCGTGGCACCCGGCTTTTAAAGCGACGAATTCCGACGAGAGAGAGAGAGAGAGAGAGAGAGAGAGAGAGATTTAATGGAAACAGCTAGATAGGGTCGTGGAATACAGATAGATAGAGAGAGGGGGAGAGCGAAGAGACAGAAATAAATAGATGCATAGAGAGATAAGAGAAACATGGGAGAAAGGGATATTTACGGGAAACTGATATATAAATAAACATCGACTTGAGGAAAATGAATAGAGAGAGAGAGAGAGAGAGAGAGAGAGAGAGAGAGAGAGAGAGAGAGAGAGATGCTTGTCTGAGAAAGGGAGCATGTGGAGAAATAGTTAGATATTGAGAGATCAGATCCAGTGACGCTCGAGGCAGACTTCGAAATCGGGACTGGCAGACTGACAGCAGCAGACACCGAATATATTATTATTATTATTATTTCAATAGATGAAACTTATTCACATGGAACAAGCACACAGGGGCCACTGGCTGGAAATTCAAAGTTCCAAAGAATGTTGGTTCCCACTCTGCAGCAGTGACTGATCATGTTACAGAGCCAATGATTTTTTATCGCCCTGGGGGAGACGCGAACCCGCGAACATCTAAGTGGCATTCGCGAACACTAACCACTATACCAGCGGCCCAGTATAAAGAGACCTTGTACAATTCATTATTAGTAAACTTAAGAAGGATGATAGAAGAAGTGTAATGTCTAACTGTGTAAAGAAATCATTGACAAAAAAAAAATCGAATACCGATTTGTTTTATAATTACAAATCGTTTTTAAAATATCAAAGATCTTTCTTAAGGGTCATGGTAATAATAAAAGTTTGTTCGGTTCACTGCTGATGTGAACTATTTAGTGAAAAAACCGGATTTTGATATTAAAACTCAGCTTGAGTTTCCAAAGAACGTTGTTTTCATTCTGACATTCCTCTCGTTGTCATAAGCATAAAGATAATGAAAACGGGTTTTGGCATTAGTTTTTTACACCTGTAACCTGCAATTAGTATTTTATTATCATTTATTTAATTGTGTGCTATGATAATGCGGATGTTTCAGAAAACTCTGAAGTTGCGTATTTCATATTAAATAAATTCATCCCTTTATCGATTTTTCTCAAGAAACGCTTTCCTTCTGGCGGCGTCGCGGGCCTCATTGAGACCCATAGCTGCTGCTTCTACATTCTTTACAAAACCGAAAGTTACCCAAATGGTCCACTCTCTGGGGTTTGAGCCTACATTAGGGTTGGACCCCCCACCCCCGTACCTGACATATAAATAAACCCTGGACGAATATGTTTTATTGTATGTTAGAAAAGCCTTTTTCTTAAATGCAATACCAGTTCTTGATCTAACATGGCCCCAGAAAGTCAAATTCCTACTAGTTCAGTAAATATCATATATGGAAACATCAAAAATCATGTTAACATTACCCTATCGGGTAGTAATTAAAGTCTGGCCAGTTGTATATATTATTTGCGCATGGTTTGGTTTGTGTGTCCGGGTAAATTGGAGCAAGCTTTATATATGTGTTTGAATTTTTCCATTGTTTGCTAAGTATGACAGTATTAAAAATCCAACTCACACGCGCGGGGAGACGCATGAAAGACGCCCCTTTTTCTGGGTTTCCTAATAAGTCACCCATTTATTGAGAATCTTCTCTTAAGATATTGATCACTTGGCTCGGATGATAAAAGGGTGTGCCGTAGAAAGCTAACAATACGATATTCGGAGACCATTGCTCCTCTAAAGAGGCTCATTCGACATCACTTCAGCGCACATGAATGTGGCGCAGTAAGAGAGAAGTGAAAAGGGAGGTTCTGATGGGGAAAAGTTAAGTGGGAGGTCCTGGATCTATAACAGAAGAAGAAGAATGGCAGAGAGAGGATATGAGATATAGAAGTGCTGCGTAAAATACTCGCCACCTGCACTTCTGAGGCGCCCTTTCGGTCCCATACGAGTGAGCTTGGCTGACTGGTAGACAGGGATGTGTTGTTTGCTATTCTAGACACAGGAGTAGTCGAGAAGCGAGTATTTTTTGAACAAACGAAATGCGCCACCTGTAGATGCCAGATACATAGATGAAAACCTTTTAACGTCAAGAATTACGGAACCTCGTCTCGGCAATTTATCAGAAATCGATTTCGCTACCGAGTCGAACGTTAACACCTGCCTCCCTTTTCTCGATGTTGAGATCAAGACGACTCTCCTCGCACTTCTGTTCTTCCAGGCTTACGAATATGGGAAAGCCTTCGAATGCCAAATGAGAATGCGGCCAGGCCTATAATCTCTGCTCCTGTCAGTCGAGCTTGCTCACAGTGCTGTATATGGAGTCAAGTCAGTGTGGAATTACATCGTGTGTGTTAGCTGCTTATTTATAACTTGCATCAAGAATGTGTGATAAGGTCGTATATCAGTAGAAAACTGAAGGAATTCAACCCTACAGGTGTAGGCAGAAAGGGAAAAAAGCAATAAAATACGGCTTAAAGGCACGAGAAAGGGGATTGAGAAGGCTTATTTGGAAAAGGAGTTACTCGTATTCCCAGCGATCCCTAAAAGACTATTCCGGCCTCTTGATTACAAATTACCCTCTTCTCTAAGATTTCGGAGGACTTGAAACTGCTTATCAGTCCTGTTTTGATTACTTTAAGAAAAAACACTTGTTGGCAAAGTAATGCGAATTAGTGAAAAAGCTGTTTAGATTATCAAGTATTGAGTCAGTTTATCACTCCTTTTAGTTTAAAATCATCCGTTCACGTTCACTGGTGACGGAAGAGAGTCTCCTGGGAAAATAACTACAGGCAAAAAAGATTGTGATGACAGAATAAGACCTTTTTCTTGTGTGTAAATCTTGGCTTATTGATAAAAATACACCTAAAATCCTTGGGCATTACGAGGACCACTGGCTTCATCGTCAGGAGCAATGAGGCTACTTACTTCTAGTTTCATTTCCTGTGATGATGGGAACACTAGTCCTCATACAATTCGAGGACCTTAACTGTATTTTTAATGTACTGTATCAAGATTCACACGCAAAAGAAGGGTCATATATTATCCTCATCTTTTAAAGAACGTGAATGTTTTCATAGTCTTCAAGAATGATTATCTTAGTTAAAACATATAATTGTATATATATATATATATATATATATATATATATATATATATATATATATATATATATATATATACATGCATACAAATATATGTTTTAACTAAGATAATCATTCTTGAAGACTATGAAGAACATTCACGTTCTTTAAAAGATGAGGATAAAATACGACCCTTCTCTTGCGTGTGAATCTTGATACAGTACATTAAAAATACAGTGTTTGTGTGTGTGTGTCAATGCATGAATGTATGTATGTGATTATATATTTTACTTAATTATGCAGTCCTCTTTCTCACCAATGTTCATGTTAAGTCAGCTGTTGGGGACGCATTCCTAACGGAATGAATTGAGTGATATAGTGATAAGCGGCGAATTCCGAAATTCCCTCAGTAGATGAACTGTTGTGTTCCTTTCCCCTCGCTTTGTGCAGCACTCCCCTCGCTTCCCTCGTCAGGTATCGCTGTTGCAGAGACAAGTTCCACCCGCTCCTCGCCCTTGTTCCAGCTCCGCATTTAAAAAGAGACAAACAATCCAGACGAAAAGGAAATTAACTTCACATGTATTTTTCCTGTACCTTTCAGGGACTTACAATGCCCTCGTCTGCCTTTACCTCTGACATTGCCACAGCCCTCTACCCCAGTGCTAGCTCCTCCCACTTCCCCCCACCCCCCGGCTTTAGTCTTGAACCTTAACCCTTCATTCCATAACCCCTGATCTCGTTGCGCTGACTCTCAAGCATCTTTTAAAACATTTTTACTTTTATACTTTCATCAACTTTCAACTATCATTAACTTTCATCATTCTCTGGTAATTGGCTTCCAGCCTCTCCTCCCCCCCCCACTTTATACGGACGTGGGACAGGCGTGAGAAGTTTTTCTGCCTTTCTCCCCACTGGACGAAAAATTTTGCAAGTCTTCGCAGTCGTTTTATTCTTGTTTTCTGATACCAGAGGCCACCCCCACCGCGCTACCAACATAGCCACGAGAATGTGTTGACAACTAAACCCGTACGTAAACCTTTGATTAAATCCTTCCACCTAAGCCTTCGCGCCAAGGCCATCCTTTTTCTAAACAGCCACAAAACAACGTCATCGAAACGCACACTTAGGCACACACAAAAATAGATTTGATTATGTGGTCATTGACAAGCGACTTTTAGGAGGGTCGCTTTCCTCTCAAGCCGAGAGAAGAGAAACAAAAGATGTGTTTTAGTACACAGTTTACCTCGGATGTCAGAATCCTTTCCCGGGTGATTAATTGTGTAACCGGATCGGTGTCTGCCTGGGAGTCGAGCGAAAAGATCCTGTTGGGAGAGTGAAGGACCCCCGTGAAGTATTCCCAGGATTGGGGTGATTAATGGCGCAGTTGAAACAGGAGACATGCTTCGAGAAGACAAAAAAGACATGGAGACGCACATATACGTGCATACGTATGCAACTATATGTGAGATGAACCGTTGGTTTAGGAAAAGCAATACAAATATACTAGTATAATTATGAGGCAACTGAAATATGAAAAGTTCAGTTAATTGTAGAAAATAAATACATATTGACATAAGTGAATACATACAAACATGTGATCTAAGATTATAAATACATACATATGTACATATATTTATGAAATACTTTTAAAAATAATCTTACGGAAACTTGCTTTTATAGCAGACATTGCTGGAGATATGAATTATGATCGACAGCAAAACAGCTGGAATAAGAAAACCAAACATACAGAATATTGTACATATACACACATGCGCGTGGAAGCACGCCCGCCCTCACACACTCTGTATCCATACACATATACAATTGGTGGAATCATTCGTAAAATTACCAAGATTGTGCAAAAAGATTTCAGGGGGAGAAACAAACACAAAAAAAAGACTTAATATTTATTAATAAATAAACTTCAGAGAGAAGTGACACCTGAGCCTCTTAATACGTAAGTTCCAAAAAAATACAAATGCCCTTATGTATGAATAAAAAAAAACACACATTTGCTATTAAGGAAAGAAGGCAACACACTTATACTGAAGAGGGGGTCCAGAAAGTAGGAGAGGGTCAAAAAGAAACAGAATAACCTAACAATATACACTCTAATTTAAATATAGTAGTTGGCGGTCAATATTTTTTTACGTTGCAAACTCCTCAAGACGTCTACCAATTCTTGCAACGTCACACATAACTATCCCGGGCAGGATTGGATAACCTGGGGCACGGCAGGCAAAAACAGAGCCGAATAATCTTTCCTCGTCTAGCTGACGACTTCAGCAGGCATATTCCACCTTAGCGGATAGCAGAGAGTACCCTCCGGCATTAATAGTGAGCCACAGGCGAAGATGGATGAGATGCAACCTCCAAATAGACGGAAGGATGGCTATACCCACAGGGCTTGCTGCAATACCCCAGAGGCAGGTAATCCACAATTAACAGCACAGTATGCAATCACAGGGGCAGGTAATTCAAACATCCCCATACGGCCCAGAAGCAGAGTCTCTCCCCCGTTTCGACGGTACCACACGAAACCTCTTGAAGAGGAGGAGCTAAAGAAAAACAAAACCACGATAATGTTTGTTATAATCAGAGGGCCGGTGAGGAGGATAAACAGAGTCGTAAAGAAACTCTGCCCGAGTGGCTTAATACCAAAAATACCAGATATTATTATACTAAAATGTACCTAAATTAAAAGAAAAGGACAACATACATATGTACAAATATGTATATATATATACAATATATATATATATAAATATATATATATATATATATATATATATATATATATATATATATATATATATATATATATATATATATATAGAGAGAGAGAGAGAGAGAGAGAGAGAGAGAGAGAGAGAGAGAGAGAGAGAGAGAGAGAGATTGTAATCTAGAGGATTGACTCCATCAAGCATGATGCTCATGGAGCGCGCACTCCACGACTCCTCAGCATAGTCAAATGAATGTTTGCCGTCTTCCAAAAAACCGACCATCACGTATGAAGTTGCCAGTGACCACAGAATAAAACTGTTTGGAAAATCTTGTCTAAGATGTGTAAAAACCTTTTATTTATATAATTAATCTAGGAAAGAAAATGGTGTCTCTAAATACGTTTACTATGAGAATTTATGTCGACGTGTAATCGAATTTGAGCATTCACTGTGTAGATTACAGTCCTCGATGTAATTCTGTATCAAAATCGTTTGTCTTGCTTTATGCCCATTACACGCAACCTCAACCACACACACACACATATATATACTGTATATATACAGTATATATATATGTGTGTATACATATATATCAGGATAGCTGGAGAAAACAAGTAATCACTGTCACATTCAAAGTTGAAGCGTTGAATTGTGGATGAACTCCCTGTGCAGAAAACTTCCATAGCACTTTATACATCTATATATAATACTTATCAGGAGAGCACTCAATTCCAAACCACGCACTACGCCACTTACTTTGCAACACCGTGGCGGGTTTGCTAATTTCTATTGCTAATTAAGGCAAGTAGAGATAAAAACTTCACAAACTTTCCGTACAACTTAAGCACTTCAGAAAGAGGTAGGCCTAATGAAACAATCGCATATGTTGGGAATATTACATTTATCGTTGACAATTTTGTATTTCCAAGATCTTGGTGTTGAAAACGATGGATCACTGAAAGCTGCCTCTAGCAAACGATTCGTAAAGTTTCCTGTAGGGTTCAAACTACAAAAAAAGATGGCTTTAGCTAATTGTGAATGGTTTGCATTTAACGTAGAATCACAAGGTTGGACTTCAGTGCCGCAGAAGGTATAATATTCACTCCTCAAGCCATGTAAATAAGATTGATTTAGTGGATATAATGATAATGAAAGGCAAAACCTATAGACAATAAATAACACTGAAAACTATTGCAATACAGTGTCCTCCAAACCATTTTGCACGTGCATAACCGTCCTTTCTCTGCCTTCCTGCATCACTCCTACAAGGTGTTCAACAGCCATAAAGGCATAACACACCTAGTTTTACACCACATCAAACCATCACTCTGTTGGCCGAATATTCAAACGCTCTCTCCACTTCCGTTATAAGATCTTTTAAACACTCACTGTAACTTATATTCTATATCAGACATCATCAGTGCACTCCACATTCTCTCTCTCTCTCTCTCTCTCTCTCTCTCTCTCTCTCTCTCTCTCTCTCTCTCTCTCTCCTTTACAGACACACATATATACAGTATACACATACATATACATACACACATATATATAAATATAAATATATATATAAATATATATATACATACATACATACATATATATATATATATATATATATATATATATATATATATATATATATATATATATATATATATATATATAGTGTATATCCATATCCATATCCATCCACAAAGGTCAGTTGAAGGGACAGGCATCGTGCCCATAAAAAAGTTTCTTTAGACACCTTAATAGCACAACTCTGCACTTAAACCCAATCGTGTAGATACATTGAAAGCAATGCATTCATATAAACATACCTGTTTTTAGCACAACGCACGCATAGGAAGAGAATTTGTTAAACTATATTGACTTCAACAGGTTTATCATTGGTAATAGAACCTCCTTAGCAGTTACAAGATAATATACTTCCATTCTTAATGGAAAAACGTTCTGGCAAAACAAAAGCCACGAAGTTGATTGCGTTCTTTTCTTTCAATGTACTTCGAGTGAGGAAAATTTGTACAAGTGTCTGGGGTTTTTATTTGCTCAGTGGTATTATTATTATTATTATTATTATTATTATTATTATTATTATTATTATTATTATTATTATTATTATTATTATTATTATTATTAAAGGTTGAGAAAGTACTTCCGAATCCTTTGTTGATTTTTTTGTGTAAATATTTGATAATATGTGAGCAAAGTAATAAGAATTGCGTAAGTAATCAACCGTTATTTTCATGGATTTTCCCAGGATTCTGTTTTCCCACAATTTTTTCCTGACATACAATGGTCTGTTTAGGTGTGTCGTGCTGTCACTATAATCTCGAAGAACGGTCAACCAACTGCTGCCATTCTGCCTCAGTGTGGTTTCATTCGTAGTCTCTCTGCATCTCGCACCCAATCTCAAATCACAGCGTCCTCCCTCGTCCCCAGTTCAGGAAACATTTCCCCAGAGAAACCACAAAATCCACTCGGGCGAAATCATTCACTTGAGGGAATTTCTACCTGTTTGTCTTTCTGATACGCTCTCGTATTCCACAGATCTCTTTCGTGATAATAGAATTAAGGCCATGGGTTTTAGAAGAATCTAGTTTTCTAACTGATTCGCGGCAGTCGCCCAGGAGTCGTGGTATTCAAGTTGTTGCGCTTGCCTGAGGAAAGAATTGAGGCTTTCTGCTCTGGTGTTCGAGGAAGAAGAAGAAGAAGAAGAAGAATAAGAAGAAGAAGAAGAAGAAGAGAGAGAGAGAGAGAGAGAGAGAGAGAGAGAGAGAGAGTGAGAGAGAGAGAGAGAAGGTTTACGTCAAGTGTGAGAGGCGAGATATTGTTGGAGGCGTGATGGACTGCAAGATAAACAATTAAAAAATACGCCGAAGTTTCTTCGTCGCAATCGAATTTTTTGCACAGTGTATAATCAAGGGCACCGAAAATAGATCTATCTTTCGGTGGTCTCGGTATAAAGCTGTATGAGTGGAGCCCATGAATCTTTAACCACGGCCCGGTGGTGGCCTGTTCTATATCGTTGCCAGATGCACGATTAGGGCTAACTTTAACCTTAAATAAAATTAAAAGCAGTGAGACTACAGGGCTGTAATTTGGTATGCTTTTAAGGTCTGAGGGCGGACGGACAGACAAACCCGGCACAATAGTTTTCTTTTACAGAGAACTAAAATGGCAGTGGCATGCGGAAATATTCAGACATACTCTTGAGTATTATTTTATCCAAGATGTTGCAATTTTCCTCTTCAGCTTCTGAGGAGTCTTTAATTGACCCTTTCAGCCTTTTTGAGAAACTTCCTAATTTTGCAGTGACCTCGTCGATCTCTTTGTGGAAAGTGAGAGTTGGGTCATATTTCAAGTTCTACAGGAATAGCAGAATACTGTTGAAAGAATTAGAACCTTAGTGTCTCTATGAATTCCTGAATGATCACGATATATGACATCGAGGGCTCACATTTGATATGGACCTTACAGACAGAAAGCACTGGAATTGCTGGGAGAAGATTTGGCTGAAAAACAAGCGCCAAAGAGCGTGTCTTTTTCACTACAAGAGAAGGCTGTAGATCCTCAGAAGAGAAGATGGAAGGAATGCGCAAGTGGGGCATGTGAGTTGCTGAGAGCAATTTGGAAAGGGACCAGAATGCATTATATATATATATATATATATATATATATATATATATATATATATATATATATATATATATATAAAATTATAATCACTTTCAGTCGTATGTGATTCGCGGGTTCATTTATCATATAATCAACGGATAGTTTGCAAAAAAGCAAATGGATTTACCACACGTGAAAAATAAATATACGAGGTGGGGTCGTCTAGCCAAATCAAAAAGTCCTTCAAAGAAGGCACCAAAAATGGGAATAAAGCTTAAAAGTATCTTATTTTTCACCTGTGAAAATATATATAATGTGATATATATATATATATATATATATATATATATATATAGATGTAAAATTGTCTCTTTACCATAAGAAAATTTGTATGTAGATGGAGTGATTTCTAGTGGATGAACAGAAGCAGGATAGTTGCGAGAGAGGAGGCAAGGAATGAGAGATGCCTGTGTCTTCTCTATTAGAGAGTTGAGGAGAGGCTTAATGAAATCAAAGCAGCCGCCCTCTCCCCAGTCCCCTTGAAACCCAGATGAAAGGTACTTATTATCTCAACCCGACGGAAACACTTCACAGTACTCTGTTATGGAGGGAATTGCTGGAGAACAGGTGGACAGTAGGACTAACAGAAACGAATGACGTTAAAGAAAGGGCCAAGTCACGATGATTAACAATATTGCGGCTGGGCTGGGAAAATTGATTCAGTCTCCTTAGTAACACCATTTCCTCCCACTTCATTTTGTGTTGACCGAATCCACTGTGTTGCGTATTGAGATCTTCAGATAGAGTCTCTCTCTCTCTCTCTCTCTCTCTCTCTCTCTCTCTCTCTCTCTCTCTCTCTGAATTATCAGAATGATTGGAATCTGGAACCTGGGTTCTTATACTGTAGACTTAAGACTGAAGTCTGCGTATTTCAAACTCCCCTCCGAAACTTCTTGAAAAGAGAGGTTGACGGTTGGCTTTATTGAAGTATCTGTGAAGTTCAGTTTGGGAGCCGAGTTCTAGCCGTGTTGATATTTTAAGACTGGAATTAGTTTCAGTATATGAAAATCGCGTTGGACAGATAAAGTATGAGTATTATTATTGTTACTAATATTGTAATTATTATTAACGCAGTCTATTCTAAATTTTGGACCATCAGCATTATCAGCATATTTACTCCTTTATTCCTATGTTGATCTGTTCGTGTCAGAAATTTCCAGTTCATAAAGTTTATATGAAAAGAAAAATTTTGGTAACCTACTGAACATAGACATTAGTGTGGGCAGACTTTTTTGTGATTGAAATTTGCGTACACGTCGATTTGGACACCTGGTCTGTGGAAACTGTTTAAACATATTCTATGTTGATGTAATTCTTAAATATTAAAGTTGTACTTCCGTACGTCATTTTTCTTGTTCTTTAATATGCAAGCTGTACTTTGTATGAATTTTTAAAATTTCTTTGATAAGAATTATTAACTATCATTGTAAATTGTATTAAATATCTTTTAAAAAAAGTAGTACCCTTAAGATGATCATTAAGACATTTTCTGTCATTTCTTCAACAACATAGTAATGGCCCCATCTTTGGTCAGAAACAGTAGGAATTAAAAAAGAAATGTTTGTATGACCCATGGTATTCGCTCACTTTTTCTGGCTTCCCCAACTCAAAAATCATCCTTGTGTAAGAGGCGGTCTGTCACCTACTCCTGGGTGAGGACCCACTACTTTCGTCCCCTTGGATTTATTTCTCTATCAGTTCACTCGTCCAATCGGCCTTTTCTTATAAAAATCGAAGTAAATATTATCATTAACCTTCTATGCCCCAAAAAATCGAAGTAAATATTATCATTAACCTTCCATGCCCCAAGGCACATTAATTTGCATTCATATTCTTTTTTCCAGTTTTGTAGATGATTCATATAATCCTGGTTTCACTTATTATTAAGTGTATAATTATTCGTGGTCGAATGTTCTTATAAGGAATTATAAGTATATTTTTGTAATTATAAATTTGAGATGTCCGTTTTCATTCTTGTAATTAGATAAAAATTATGGCTTTAATTAACAAATAAATGCATGTATCCTTAGTCCTACATTTATATAAATATTATCAAGTATTCCTTGTTCCAGTATTTATAAATATGTCTTATTATAAACATCAATAATGTAGAGTATTCCAATTCTCATTATCTTATCAACATGTATCAACATTCACATAATCATAAGTAACTGTAACTATTCAGTCACTGAATTCAGATCTGAACAAAGCATCCATTATTGTATTTGGATCCTCCTCCCAAACAGACGGGAAGCCGATGAAGGTCGCCCTGTACCACCCGGAGGAAGCTGCCCTTGACCTGACGTGCCCCGGATGCCACGTGGTGGTGTGGCCCGGGGGCGAGGTGCCCGCGTCGAGGGTGTTCAAGATTCGGGTGGAGACCATTTCGCCGGCGGCGTTCTTCATCATGTCCGCCCTGGCAAGCCTCGGCATCCTCATGGCTCTCGCCTTCCTGATCTTCAACCTGACCTATCGACGGCTCAAGTAAGATGTCTCATTGGTTCTCTTTGACTGTACTTTGGTTTGGTTATATGGCTTTTTTCTTCTTGGTTTTTCCTTCTCCCCTTTACTTAGTAGTTCATTATTCATTTCGGTTTTTATTGTCTTCCTTTTGCGATGTTGTGTTTATTTTCAAATTTTTTTTATATTTTAGTCTTCACTTTTTGTCTTTCCTTCTTTTATTTCATACGTGACTCACCTTACTTTTTATTGCCTCTTGTTTGCCTTTTAATTTTAAATTTCATAGATTTTTTCTCTCTCTTGTTCTTTTTTGTCGTGTCAGATTCGCTGCTTATTACTCTTTTAATCTTTTTCTTTACCCTTATCCATTCGTACGTTATCAATTTTGCTATTTATTGTGCTTTATGTTTATTTAATACTTTAACCAAAGATGTTTCTAGGTACAGTGCTTATAAAGAGGTTGTTGGACATAACGATCTTCTTCTTCTCCTTCCTCGCCAGGTACATCAAGCTGTCGAGTCCGAGGCTCAACAACACGACGGTCGTCGGATGCATCCTGGTGTACACGGCCGTCATCCTTTTAGGCTTCGACCACGCGACTCTACCTTCGCCCCATTATTTCCCCGTCATATGTACGGTAAGTGGATACGCCGGGGACGGAAGTACACTGAGAGAGAGAGAGAGAGAGAGAGAGAGAGAGAGAGAGAGAGAGAGAGAGAGAGAGAGCGGGTGGGGTGTTAGGAAGACGGAAATGATGGACAGAGAGAGAGAGAGAGAGAGAGAGAGAGAGAGAGAGAGAGAGAGAGAGAAGGGGCGGGGTGTTAGGAAGATAGAGATGATGGACAGAGAGAGAGAGAGAGAGAGAGAGAGGGGCGGGGCTGGGTGTTAGTAAGACACAGAGAGAGAGAGAGAGAGAGAGAGAGAGAGAGAGAGAGAGCGAGAGAGAGGGGCGGGGCTGGGTGTTAGTAAGACAGAGAGAGAGAGAGAGAGAGAGAGAGAGAGAGAGAGAGAGAGAAGGGGCGGGGTGTTAGGAAGACAGAGACGATGGACGGAGAGAGAGAGAGAGAGAGAGAGAGAGAGAGAGAGAGAGAGAGAGAGAGAGAGAGAGAGAAGGGTGCTAGGAAGACAGAGATGACGGACAGAGAGAGAGAGAGAGAGAGAGAGAGAGAGAGAGAGAGAGAGAGAGAGAGAGAGAGAGAGAGAGAGAGGTGGGAAGGGTCGGAGTTTGTGTCTGAACGGATAAACTTTTTCTCTCATTTTATGTTCTGTTTCGAGAGCAGTGATACAAAGTGACAGACAAATGTAGAAGGGAAGTTTATGCTATTTACAGGCAAGCAAACGAAGATTAATGAAAAATGCATGTATCAATGTGCATGCATTTATTTGCTTATTTGGATTCTAATGCATAATATGAAACGTTTAGGCGTTTGTAAACTTCATCTTGGTTGGAGAGGGATAAAAAGAAGAATGAAGAAATTAATATTAGGTCACTAAAATGTAATCGTATTTGATACAGTGACAAGTGTTGTTATACCAATTACAATTCCAGAAAGAAATACTAAAGAAATTAGTAGTGAATTTCAATGATATTTTATGGATATTCTGTGTTTCCTTCTTATTTCCTTTGAGTTAATTGCATTGCTGTGGGGTACTGCAACGTTGGTTACCTAAAAGTACGAAATGTAATGAGCTGAATGCGATTTCAAATTTAAGAAGCCGTTATCTGGCATCATTTAGTCATTTATCGCCAACCTCTGCAATAGGTAGCAAAGCTGACAAAAAATTGAAGTAGTGAAAGTGTGCCTTGCGTCAATAGCGTCCTAAAACGTGCATAGCTCAAGTTACGGAAAATCATAGAAAGGATAGTAGTCTCCTCAGGGCAGAGGTGGGGGCAGGACACTAAACAAGTAAAAAATGCGTCGAAGTCTCTTCGCCGCAAACAGGTTTTCTGTACAGCCGCTACAGCGTATAATTAAGGCCAAGGTCTAGACCTTGATCAAAGCCACCGAAAATAGATCTATCTTTCGGTGTTCTCGGTATAATTCTGTATAAGCCGCGGCCCATGAAACTTTAACTAATGTCGTTGCCAGGTGCACGATTATGGATAACTTTAACCTTAAATAAAATAAAAACTACTGAGGCTAGAGGGCTGCAATTTGGTGTGTTTGATGATTGGAGGGTGGATGGTCAACATATCAATTTGCAGCCCTCTAACCATAGTAGGTTTTAAGATCTGAGGGCGGACAGAAAAAAGTGCGGACAGAATAAAATGCGGACGGACATACAAAGCCGGCACAATAGTTTTCTTTTATAGAAAACTAAAATGGTCAAAATAATATGATAGGTTAGAAAACGACCTCCTGTCTGAACGCCTGAAATATATTTGCGTATAAGAAAATTGACTGGCCTTCACCATTGCAACGAAAGTGATATTATCTCCGTTATTAACCCTGGATCCTGCCGGGGTTGGAAGGGACGTTTCCATCCGGTGCCAAATGAAAGAAAACTAAAAATTTCGAGGGGGAAAAACCCTCGCCGGTGGCAATTACACCATATGTAATTGAGCGGAAGGAGCTTCATTATTTAAACACGCCAAAGCTCTCTGATACGCAGAGTCTAAAAGCAGGACTGAAAGCAGAGCTGCCATCTATTTTGCATGCTTGAGGAGTGATTGAGAGTTACAGGAAACTATTTTCATATTAAAGACTATTACAGTGGGATGACCAGCACCCAGGTGACAGTCTACACATAATACGGACAAAAAATGCAATATATATATATATATATATATATATATATATATATATATATATATATATATATATATATATATATATATATATATATATATATATATATATATTGTTAAAAGTGGCGATTGCTTTAGTGGCATCAGTCAGTTTCTTGCAGGAATCTTCATAACGTCGGAGTTTTTTATATTTCGATTCTCATTTGTTAGTTTCTTCAATGCTTTAAAAATACGTTATGAAGATATTCCTGCAAGAACTCCCTGATGCCACTAAAGCAATTGCTTTTAACGAAAACTGTATAAGAGAAAACCTCTGCCCTAAAAGTTTTTATATACATGCACACACTCACATATATATATATATATATATATATATATATATATATATATATATATATATATATTTTTATATATATATATATATATATATATATATATATATATATATATATATATATATTATATATATATATATATATATATATATATATATATATATATATATATATATGCATGTATGTATAACTGAATCACGAAAATATGGAACGTGATGAATATATAAATGCTAAGTAAAGGACTAGTGTCGAAAGGCCTTTACTAGCTCTGCAGCACTCCAGTGTTTCCTTTATTTCCTTCGTGGATTTTATCTTTATATATATATATATATATATATATATATATATATATATATATATATATATATATATATATATATATATATATATATATATATATATATATAAAGCCACTACGAGTTTTGAAATGACTGCGGTGTGCATTTGTAGTTTTACTTTTCCAAATATATAATTTTCTTTTATTAGAATTAAGGTAATTAAGTTAGTTGCTTTGCCAT
The DNA here is from genome assembly GCF_040412425.1 of Macrobrachium rosenbergii. Classification (NCBI taxonomy): domain Eukaryota; kingdom Metazoa; phylum Arthropoda; class Malacostraca; order Decapoda; family Palaemonidae; genus Macrobrachium; species Macrobrachium rosenbergii. The sequence goes on along the minus strand of NC_089749.1, from coordinate 43,374,032 downwards.
TAATATATTTTCCCCATCATTTTCTTATAGTAGCGATAAACGTATTTCTTTTTCAGGTTATCATGAAGATAATTGTAAAACACCTTTTCCGTACCTTGAAAATAGTTATGAAACACATTTTTATATCATCGTGGAAGTAGTTGTATAATATTTTTTTTCATGTTTCTTGCTTTGTAGGCCCGAGCCTACTTGCTGTCTGCCGGGTTCTCGCTGGCCTTCGGGTCGATGTTCACCAAAACCTACCGAGTCCACCAGATTTTCACCAGATCCAACAGCGCCGGAGTCATCCGTAATAAAGTGAGTACTGGAATTGACCTCTGGACCCTGGATATATTAAAGTCACCTGTCAGTACAGAATTTGTCTGTGAGTATAGGAATTGACCTTTGAACACTGTATTGACTTACAAGTACTGGGATTAACCTGTTGGTGGAGTTGACCTGTGGGTATAGAAATTGACCTGAGATAATTGGAATTGCCCTATGCTTATTGGAATTGACGTATGAGTATTGAATTGACCAGTGATTATTGGAGTTGACTTCTGAATATTGAGTGACTTGTGAATAGAGGAACTGACCTGGAATTATTGGAATTGGCCTGTTAGTATTGGTACCGACCTATGAATATGGAATTGTCCCGAGAGCATGTGCTGTGTGGAAAGTATCTGCCACCATTCCGTGTACTACTCTTCCCGCTACTTTCCCGTAGGGGAGTAGTGCCGCCAGTGCACCTCATGCGGTGCACTGTAGGCGTTACTTAAGGGTCTTTGCAGCGCCCCTTCTGCCCCTAGCTGCAACTGCTTTCATTCCTTTTACTGTACCTCCGTTCATATTCTCTTTCTTCCATCTTACTGTCCACCCTCTCCTAACAATTGATTCATAGTGCAACTGCGAGGTTCTTCTCCTGTTACACCTTTCAAGCTTTTACCGTCAATTTCCTTTTCAGCGCTGAATGGCCTTAGTTGTCCCAGTGCTTGGCATGTATGCCAAAAATCTTTATATAAATCAATCAATCAATCTACCCGCTACTGTGACCACCGCTATTACTGCCACTACTTTTATTGCTGCTAATACTGACAATCACATTTTCTGTTACTATTACGGCTACTGTTTCCCATACTGAAGACAATCATTGTTGCTGTTGTTGATAATACCTCTACTCTACTTGCAGTTTTCAAACTGTTGCTAATATGCGACACTACCATTACTACTGTTTCTGCTGCTGTTACTTTTATCTTAATTACTGCTGCACATCGGCCACTTGATATAATGAGATCGTTTTATCAATTTAAAAACAGAATCATACCCCAAAAACATTAGTGAAAGAATGATGTAAATCAAAATCACAGATTTATAAACATGAATTACAATCAAGGAAACCTCTAATAAATATAATTAATTCTCGATCATTTCCCGGACTGGCGCAGAGAGAGGTGGCGAAGGCTGGGGACTTTAATTATCTAAAAGGAGAGGATTTCATCATCTCCATCCTGATAGGATTAGGCGGTTGTAATCCCCTGTAATAGTTAATCCCCTCGGCGGGTCGTTGGACCACGTCGATCCATGCTCGGCTGAGTCGGTGGAATGCCTTTGACAAATATCTGTAGGTCATTCACTGCTGATGAGGGCTGCTTAAGGAGAGTTTTCTTGTTGATAATCGAAAATGGAGTGAAGGAATTAAGTACATCAAAATGCCAGTCCCGTATTCCGTGTTTCACGAGAACTTCGGTGCTGGATTTTAATTTCAAAGGTTCTCCGGTGTCGTCACGTCAAAGCTATTAAAAAGGTGAAGAAAAGTGTCTATGTCTTTATAATGTAGAAAATTAAGTCTAAACATAGCATGTACTGTTATAATATGCGGTTGCATATATGAGTTATTACATTTTAGTTAATCGTTGTACAAAAATTTTCTGTGTACAAGAATATAACATTTCATGATTTATGGAGTAATTTTGAACCAGTTTCTAAAACAGTTCGACAGTTGTCGAACATAGGAAGAAAAGCATATTTTATTTTCATCTCAAATGAAATACAGAAAATATTTACGTTATTCATTTATGTACTATATTTTTGTCTAAAAATATATTCAAATTTCAATAAAAACTGACAAAAAATCACGGAACTCGGAGATATGTGAATTTTGCAGAAAATCATTTCAAATTAGATTTACGTAGAAACGAAATTTCAGACAAACTTAAAAGAATATAAAACGAAAAGGGCGATTTTCACTGCGCCTGGTTTTCTTTTTTTCTTTTTTAGCAAGAAAAAAAATATTGGACGTTATGTTTCAGTAAATGCCGGTTAGTGTAGCTTTAAACAGCATAACGAACCAAAAAGGACTTCAAAAAGGGTTCAGAGATTCACATGAATGGAACTATGTGAATTCTTTCTCTTTTTCTGTCCCTCTCAGTCCTCCCCCGACAGCTCCCATCCTTGTGGATAGAAAAAGGGTAAATTAAATCTGGAGTGTCCGCTCCGTAGAGTTTCGTTCATCCCTTCTACTTCTCCATTATCCCTGTCCGACCGGTAATGGGTTGAAATAGATGATCCTTAATTAGTTTTTGTCTTGATATTATTGGCAAGGAGAGAGAGAGAGAGAGAGAGAGAGAGAGAGAGAGAGAGAGAGAGAGAGAGAGAGAGACGATGAAATTACGTGAGAACCCTTTTTTATTATTGACGTAAACAGTGTATGCTTTTAAGTTAAAACACAAAGCGGAATTGGTTGGAGTTTGAGATAGATCTGGATGTGGCAGATGTTTTTTCCCCATTATCACTGTAGCATTCGGTATTCTTACACACACTTAAGTCTTGGGATTCACTTCCTTCCTCTATTTTTTCTTGTATTAAAACCTTCCCTACATTGAAATGCAGCCTGTCGCTTCCTTCATGGTGTAGCTCCACCATTCTCACTTGTGTTTATGGCTGGGCTAGAAAAAGGCATGTGGTTGTTTCGTTGACCATTGCACTTGAAATTAGTTCTCAAGCCAGGCACACGAATGACAGTAATATCTTTCGGTTATGATTAAATTTTTTTTCTAACATAAATACCAAACAAAGCTTGGATGTGTAATACTGAATTCAGAAAAAAACAAGATATGTACAACGTAACAACTTGTCATAACCACTGTTAAATCCATATGTACGACTCTCTCCTCATATTGCAGCTTAAATTGTTTTGAATTCCTATTTCTCTCTCTCTCTCTCTCTCTCTCTCTCTCTCTCTCTCTCTCTCTCTCTCTCTCTCTCTCTCTCTCATCTTCTTCTTCTTCTTCTTCCCGAACCTCATCCTGGACATCCGCTAAAAATTGCGGGACGTTTCTTGCCTCGGGAACGATCCCGTCTACGATTATGACGGGATAGGATGGATTCATTACCATCTCGGTCATCTGCGTCGGCCAATCAACTGAATTTTTATGATGCCCTGCGGTATGGTTCACCTCTTCAGCATCTGTTTTTTTTTTTTTTTTTGTATTATTGTTGACGTAGCTATGAGGGTGAAATTTAATATATACACATATATATATATGTGTGTATAATAATATGTATATTTATATATATTAAGTACATTATATATATACAGTATATATGTATATACATATGTATATATATATATATATATATATATATATATATATATATATATATATATATATATATATATATATATATATATACTGTATATACAGTATATATATATATTTATATATTCTTTCTTAAAAGCTACATTCATCCAAGTAACTGATCAGAAAGTCGATACACACTCTTACTGACCGTGGCATCAAAACACTAACTGGCTAGCAGCCAAAGCAGACAAAATGAATGAAGCTTTCCAGCGCTTGTGACAAAATTTTTTGTAAATCTGCGAGGTATTTCCTGTATACGTGAGACAGACATCCCGAGGTCGTGCGAAGAGGACGATATCAGTGCCTACACAGTTTCTTGTTCGCTGGCTTTTTATCTGACAATTTCTTATGCCCCGTGTGTCTTCGCCATTGAATCTGGGAGGGTCGATGGAGTGACGTTCGATCACGGAAGGTTTCTGAAAAACACTTTCTTTTTCTTTCCCTTTTTTTTATTTCATATCAGAGGCTCTTTGCTCTCATAATCTATGCTTTCTTCTTCTTCTTCTTCTTCTTCTTCTTCTTCTTCTTCTTCTTCTTCTTCTTCTTCTTCTTCTTCTTCATCGTGGCAATATTTTTTCCCTGTTTCCTTCATCTTGAGAACTTCCTTGAGTCTCCTTTTTTTCTTATCCTGTTTTCCTTGAGGTTCCTTTCATGGTCGGAATATAATTTTGAACCCTTATAAAATAAATTCACAGATAATTACTGGAATATTTCTAATCTAGAAGTGAATGAAATTAGTCTTGGAAATATGGAAGAGAAACCAGACACATACACACACGCACACACACATATATATTTCTTTGTGTCATGTAATGTGCTTTAAAGAAATCAAATTGGTTTCCGTTGAAAAAAACCACGACATTCCTGTCATTTCCAAGGGCCTCGAAAAATGAAATTCTCGGCCCTCGTTTCTCTCTCTCTCTCTCTCTCTCTCTCTCTCTCTCTCTCTCTCTCTCTCTCTCTCTCTCTTTTCTTTTTTATGAGCTTTTGTTATCTGGCCCTTTACACCCAGGCGTGGGCGAGGGGCTACGCCTAATTCACTTCCAGGTGATGGGGATGTCGACTCCATCTGGCCATCGCTATTGTATCTTCTTTGGGAGGACATAAGATATTTCTTTTCTTTTTGAATAAGAATAACATTGTTGTCTTTCATTTTCATAGTGTATATATATAAAATGTATATGTATATGTGTGTATAAAGTTTCACACACACACACAATAATATATATATATATATATATATATATATATATATATATATATATATATATATATATATATATATATATATATATATATATATATATATATATATATATATATATATATATATACATTGGTGTGAAATCGAGGCTATTCCTCAGCAAAATAGCAAGAAGGCACTAAAGCAGACAGCTTGGTACATGGTTTTCCTTTATTCAGGGCGGCCTACGTTTCTGAGATCCTTGTCTCATCCTCAAGGCTAAAAAATACAAAGTAAAATATACAAATACAGCAAGAAGATTTAGGATATATGTACAAATAAAATATGATAAAGTAAAACATCAGTAAAAAAGGTAAACCTAAAATAAAATTGTTAAAAAAAAAAGAGAGAGAGAAAGAAATAGAATATTTTTAACGAACAGACCTTATTCCTCGAAGTTCAGTTGCTGTATGAAAAACAATAAACATAAGGTGGGGTGTGGTTTAAGCTATATACAGGGGCGTGGACGAGGAATGATTGTTCAAAGAGGGAACAAGCTTTTTGATCGCTAACGATTCAAGAATAGGGAGGTGGTGTTCGTGTTGACTAGTTAGTATAATCTTAAAATCATTATAGTTTATTTTACTTTTGCATAGTTTTATGTGGTTTCTAATATTGGATGTTTCGGGATTAGACAACTTGCACTCAGTGCGAAAGCTAACGCCAATATGTGCGTCACATCTGACCTTAAGCAGTCGGCGTGTGTTTCCCACGTATGTCTGACAATGGCATTGACAGCAAGTAAATAAATAAACAACACCAGACTGCATTAAAGGGGGCAGTTTTTCTTTGTGACGAAACATACCGTGAAGACAAGAGATTTCATACTGGTGTGTTCCGCAAGAAAACCTTTACTGGTCTTGGGCAGAATTTTTACAGTTCGTGCTTTTATAATTTTAAATTGAATTCCCTGTCCACTCTCCTCCACAGGGCCATAACACTTACATCCGACTGGCATCTTTTCACAAGGAAATAGGTTTTCTCTATGATTATTTTAAATCCAACTGCTATCCATCCAATTTATTTTTAAAGTATGTTAAGAGAGCATTGGATAAGTCCTTTCACCCTCCTGCTACCACACACTTGGCACATAAATTAACATATTATATAAGTTTTCCGTTCACGCATGACACCTCTTTCCTACCCAATCTAAAAAGGATTTTAACGAATTATTTTCCTGCAGTTGACGTGAAGCTCATATTTAAGAACCCAAGAACTATTGGCGGTATGTTTCGTCACAAAGAAAAACTGCCCTTTAATGCAGTCTGGTGTTGTTTATTTATTTACTTGCTGTCAATGCCATTGTCAGACATACGTGGGAAACACACGCCGACTGCTTAAGGTCAGATGTGACGCACATATTATGTTAGCTTTCACTGGGTGCAAGTTGTCTAATCCCGAAACATCCAATATTAGAAACCACATAAAACTATGCAAAAGTAAAATAAACTATAATGATTTTAAGATTATACTAACTAGTCAACACGAACACCACCTCTCTATTCTTGAATCGTTAGCGATCAAAAAGCTTGTTCCCTCTTTGAACAATCATTCCTCGTCCACGCCCCTGTATATAGCTTAAACCACACCCCACCTTATGTTTATTGTTTTTCATACAGCAACTGAACTGAGGAATAAGGTCTGTTCGTTAAAAATATTCTATTTCTTTCTCTCTCTTTTTTTTTTTAACAATTTTATTTTAGGTTTACCTTTTTACTGATGTTTTACTTTATCATATTTTATTTGTACATATATCCTAAATCTTCTTGCTGTATTTGTATATTTTACTTTGTATTTTTAGCCTTGAGGATGAGACAAGGATCTCGAAACGTAGGCCGCCCTGAATAAAGGAAAACCATGTACCAAGCTGTCTGCTTTAGTGCCTTCTTGTATATATATATATATATATATATATATATATATATATATATATATATATATATATATATATATATATATATATATATATATATATATTTATATATATATATGTATAATATATATATATATATATATATATATATATATATATATATATATATATATATATATATATATATATATATATATATATATATATATCACACACCCTTTTGGCCTATTGGTTTAGATCATTCAGGCTTACGTTAACACCACTCTTATTTGGTAAACTGTGGAATAATATAAGTGGTCTTGTGTGGACCTTTGGACTCTCCAAACCAACACAGACCGCCTTTTTTTTTCTTTGAACCGCCAGAGGGACACAGACTTCCGGTTTTGGGATGAGGGTGATGCATCCATGCCCTTTTCTTATTTCCAGCTGATGCCGGTACCCATTTACAGTCGGGTGGACTTGTGGGCGATCACTGGGCTTAACCCTCGGGCCTAACAGACGTAAGTCATTTGACGTTCATGCGTCATTTGAGTTTAACTTGGAATAATAAGTTATGTAGTGGTCGCCAGAATGAAGCCCTATTAATTCCTGTCACGATCCGACCAATTATAAGATCTCTCTCTCTCTCTCTCTCTCTCTCTCTCTCTCTCTCTCTCTCTCTCTCTCTCTCTCTGTTCATTAGTATACAATATGTAGCTCTCATTACTCTCGCTGGGATTACGCGAGATACTCGTCAGACCTTCAGAATTAACGAATGGTTAACATTAATTGGCGTTAGTTTGAATTTAAAATTATATGTGTCGATTTCAGGTTAGCAGTTATGATTCACATATAAGTATACACACACACACACACACACACACACACACACACACATATATATATATATATATATATATATATATATATATGTGTGTGTGTGTGTGTGTGTGTATATATATATATATATATATATATATATATATATATATATATATATATATATATATACATATATAAGTTGTTCTTTGTGAACCAGTTATGAGAGAAACGTGGAGGTAATGGGTAGGAGCTGTATGTGTTATAAATGGGCCCAGAAGATGCTTCTAAAACAACTGATAGAGACAAAGTGTAAAGTATAGAATATAATCTGCAGAGAGCGATTAAAATTTGTAATGATGGAAGAAAAGCGTAAGTTAAATATTCAGGAGAGTGACTGGTTTGATGTAAAAATGGGCCTTAGAAAATGGTATATTGTGTTTCCATGGCTGGTAGATATCCATTTGGATTGAGTATTACGTCAAGGTAGAGACAGGAGAGTAAACGTGCGTAGAAAAGTCTGGTATAAGGAAGTAATTCGTGGATGGAATGATGAATTGTGGATGTTTGGAGATGATACAGTACTGATTGGGGATAGTGAAGAGAAATTGCAGAAGTAAATGAGAGCTGAAAATGTTTGTGTGAAGAGGTACTCGAGAATAGATTCAAGCAACGGTGAGATGAAAAGTGTAAATCAAAGCAGCAATTTGGGTCATGGAAGCACTTGATTGGTATAAGCATTTTGGAAAATACACAACGGATGATGTTAGAATGAGTGTGCAAAAGTTATTATAGACTTTTAATGTCTACGAAGCCAAACTAAATGAAGAGAACATAGCTGTAAATGCCTTTTTGAAATGAAGTGATGAACATATTAAAATTAACGTAAATTATAAGGAAGAAAGTCGTATCTGGTGAGATGTACTCTTTGCGTAGCACACGTGGTTTAACAAAAATTGAAAGGGAAAGAAATGTAGAGATATACAGAGGACGCAAAAGCTCGCATTGTAGCAGGTAAGACCGATCAATCTTCAGAGATGGTCTGTTCAGTGGAAAGACTGGAGGACGATGGCTGTTGAAAAGAGTTTGTAATTGTCAGGAGAAGGAAATGTTGGATACTTGGCCTGAAAGAGGTCATGGAAAGGATGAACTTTAACAGAAATGAAACTAGAGGGTGCTTACAAAATAGAGGTGAGTGGGGCCGTGTGTGCTGGAGTTTTGTTGGGAGGTTGATGCGCCATCAGTGTGGATGAATGAAACGCGTAATATGGAAGTTTTCTGGCGAGAGACTTAGAAGAAATATGACTGCAAAGGGTGCTTATTTTTCTCTGGAGGTACCCTCTGAGTTGGGGAACGGCTTAAGGATTAGGGCCTTTATGGACACCCTATACAATTTGGAATACTAGTAGCTTTCTAACTATACGTGACAGAATTAATCAGTAAAAAAGATAAGAAAGCTCGATGTGTCTAGTTTTTCTGTTCTTTGAAGTTCTGTATATTATTTGTTTTATCAAATATTGTTCACAGTTTCTGTAACTTAGAAATTACTTTTTGATAATTGCTGTTGACCCATGGGCGGCTGAGCTAAAATGTACTGTTGCTGTTCAAAGACGTTCATAACCCAGTACAATAAAGAAGTACGGCACAGGAATTGCATAGCCATTCAAAAATGCATAGTTGGTGTTAATTCTTTTATTGAACTGATGACAGAAAGTAAGCTGTGTATGATAATCCTCTTCTAACAACGTTTGATGCATTTGGATAATGTACGCTTTCAATTTAAGTTTTTCTACAGAATCTTAGGCACAGTAAATTTTGAAAGCCTCGTCTCCAAAGATGCTCGTCTTAGACTCTTTCTCGGACTTCCTTCAAAGGACTGTTCTGCAGATGCTACAGCTCCTTCCTCAACACATGGTCTACCAGACAGTGGTTTATCAATAACAGAACCTGTTTCCTTAAATTTCTTCATCCACCTGGCTATGCAATTCCTGTATGGTGCTTCGTTATTGTACTGGGTTATAAACCTTCTTTAGACAGCGACAGTACATTTTAGCTCAGCCAACCAAAGAACGCAGTTAAATGTACTGTCCCTGTCCAAAGAAGGTTTATAACCCGGTACAATAAAGAAGCACCAAAGACATTTAAGGAAACAGGTTCTTTATTGACAAACCAAGGTCTGGTAGACCATGTGTTGATGGAGGAACTGGAGCATCTCTTCTAAAATGGGTCAGCAGCAGTTCTGAAAAAGAAGTCAAAACAAAATATCTGATAAAACAAATAATAAATAAAACTTCAGGAGAACAGAAAAAATAGACACATTTAGCTTTCTTTTCCCATTTTACAGATTAATTCTATCATGTATGGTTACGAAGCTACAAGTATTTTAAATTGTACCATGACTTTATGGACACCCTACACACACACACACACACACACACACACATGTATATATATATATATATATATATATATATATATATATATATATATATATATATATATATAATGTATAATGTATGTCTGTAAGTATACATGTATAATAATGGCAGCAACACGTTTAGTGCAGCGTTGACCATTGCAAGGTTGGGTCTGGTATCCGAATAGGCAACCTTCAGGAAAGGCCAAAAATATAAGCTCTTAAAAACATTTGCGTGGCATGGTGTTAAGCTAGCAGCCTATCCCAGCAATAATTGCTTAAATTTTGACGTGTAGCACCAGAGGGAAAAGCGAGTACGGACATTTTTTCAACATTGTTTCAACTAATAGGGATTGACTTCCGAGAAAAGGAAAGACAACGAACGTTGCCCATTCACACACACAAACACACACACAAATAGACACACACACACACACGTGTGTGTGTGCCTGTATGGTTGTCTGCCTGTCTGTCTTTATGTCTGTATTCGTATACTTAAAGCTATTATAACATGCTGTGTCGCTTGCTACGCAGAACATCCAATCTTCTCTCTCTCTCTCTCTCTCTCTCTCTCTCTCTCTCTCTCTCTCTCTCTCTCTTGGCCTTAAACCACAAGAGGCCTCCTGGTCCCCTGGGGGTCTTTGTTATTCAGCGGACCCCTTCAGACCACCGCCCCCACCCTACCAATACGAGCTGCTCTAAATTCATGACTTCCGAAGTCAAATGCTGTAGCTGGGCGTTACAGCTCTTATGAGTGACGGCTGCTGTAGTTTATTTCCGGTCGTAGAAGACGAATTGAATTTCCTGCTATGAAATGAGCAGAGGAAAAATGTAAAAAAAAGGGGGTAACAATAGTTCTGTATAATGAACAAAATAAATAAAAGAGACTGCAGAAATGATAATATTGATGAAAAGAACACAAAGCAACAAGACAGAAAGACTACTAAAATTGTAGTGATTCGCACCAGAAAGAGGCCATTACGTATAAAAATGGGAGACGAGTTATAAAAAAGGTTATAAAAAGATGTGTCCGTGAAACGTATATTCTACTCTCTGTGAAGGATTCCCCATGGACCATTGACCACTATGACTTTGGTCTCCCTCTGCACTTAGGCTTCAATAGCACAGGATGCTTGCCGAATATAAAGCCTCTGCCTCGGATAGTCTGACATTTGAGTATGATCTTGACCTTTGAATCCACAGCATGCGATGTGGAATGTTCTTCGCCTATAAATATGAGGTTTTAAATGTTCATTTTCACGCATTTAAAAATTTGGTCCCTCAAAAAATTTGACAGACAGACAGGTCACCTTCTATATACCCATGGAGAACGTAGATGGGTAAATCTGAGGAACAGAAGTTAGTTCTGTTATGGACTTTGATACTTGCGATTAACAGAAAACCTCTCCTCAACAGCTACCGACCAAGAAACAGTAGGGTATTCTTGTTTGCCTATGTTGCAGTTATTGACAACAAAGAAATTTTTATGCATAATTTTATTTTTTATTTGATGGTGACACGCGAACATGTTCACCTGCCGCTAAACTATACACTAAATGATTCAATCTTATGCCACCCCCCAAAGCCGTTAACCCTCTACTTTTTGTGTATGTGCAGCTTTTTGTGTCCGTCCGCTAAGGCTCAAGATTTTTGTAGTGGCCCCCAATTTTGAAATAAAGTAGAAAGAGTCTTCTCATATGCCATGTATGTTCCACTAGTGAAAGTCCCACTAGTAGGACTTAGTTACGTGACATCCAGACATCCAAGACTTCATTTTTGTCACTGCTTTTAACAACGTTAAGTTTGTGTAACTCAAGCGAGACTTCAAGTTTGCCACCAATATTCTTTACGTTACGGTGATATTACTCATGTAAGCGCTCGATTTTGTCACCACTACTGGTTGTTTGGTGCGCGTTTTCAGGAAGATGCTACAAGACACCAGAAAACCCCTCGTTTGGCCAAGAATGTTGGTAAGTTTTGTACTGGTGCTAGTGTTGAAGTATGCATATCCTGGAACATTATTTACCTTTGTAGTAAATAACATTTTGTAATATCGATCTCGTGCAACATCGACGTCAGTTTTGTGACAAACTAAGTCATAGCCTGTAAAGCTAATAAATACAACGTTGATTCCTGAAGCTTTCGCTTACCTAATAACCAAACATAAACTCTCCATTTCATTTACCTTGTCACAGAACTTAAAATCACGCACGCCTTGGTTTTTTCAAATAAAAGGAAATTATAAGACAAAAAATTAGTTTAAGAAATCTTGTTTATAGTTGTCAAAAACCTTGTGTTTGTTATTTCAGTTCCGGAAAACTCAAAGGGCAGGTTGAAAGAAATGACCGTGAACAGCCAAAGCATTCATGCCCTTAGAGTCACATCGACTGTCGCAAGCAATTGCAGTTTCTATTGAAAGGAAACTGTTTGCCATTGTTAACCGCTGATTAAATACACCGATGGTAAGCGAAAGGCTAGAAATTCTTCGTCCAACTTTTGACGAACTGGCGTATCCCATTTTGTTTTCAAGTATTAGTTTTAAAGCCGAAGTGTCTCAGTTTTTGATTCTCTATAACATATCAAATTTTCAGCTGTCTGCGTAGTCACATTTTCCAACCAAATTTCCTCAAAAGATAAGTTATTTAGAATCTCTGAATAATACAAAATCTTTGAAGCCTTTTCTCTGAATGGGGAAAAAATGGCTTGCGCCAGTTCGTCAAACTTGGGACGAATTGTATTCAAAATAGTGCCTTCGATGCAGTTACTCTGGAAGACAGCCTTAAATGCGATTTCTTCTAGAGGCTGTAACTACAATAAAATTGCTTTTAAAGACAGTCACCTTCAATGCCATTACGTCTAGATACAGATTCCTCACAACCACAGTACATTGAATATAAAGACTTATAGATGCAGTATCGTGTATATCGTATCTTCAGAGCAGTTACTCCCAAAGCGCGTGCTTACAACGCGGTCAGTCCAAGACAATTCCTTTATAACGACATTACTGTCTATGCTGTTCATTCCAAAGGCAGTCAGTTCAATACAACTGGTCCTAAAGGCAGCCTTAATCTCTGATAGATCTCCGCTATTCTTCCCAAGAGGACGTCGACAGTGGCGGGGCTTCGGCTTCAGAAACTTCTCCCGCCGTTTCCCTGTGACTTCTCGAATAGGACGACATCCATATTCATATCTTGTCCTGCTGAGGGATATAAACTGGAGGGGGAAACCACTCCTACACCCTCCTTTGTGGTTTTGCTTTCCTCTTTTTTCTTTCTCTCTCTCTCTCTGATTCCCTTTCTTTGATCATTACTTCCTTTGTTACTTGCAAACAAGAAAACTCCCTAAATATTGTCATGAAATCAGTCACAAGATTATTTAGGAAACTGGCAAATTGTTTGTCCATTTCCGTGGGTAATTTTTTAATAACGTATGCAGTTCTTTTTAACCACAATCTAACAAAACTTCCTCCCCGGCAATATTCACAACCAAATGACGCGTGCCTAATTTCTGGCCTCCATTTATTTTGGGTCCACATCAAAGGTGAGAGATACTGTACAGGGAGAGGGCCATCGTTAGAGACAGAGGCGGGAGTGCATCATTACCACACAGATAATGAACACTCAGAAAGGGACACTAGAACACGCTTGTCGCTCTACGCGCTCAGGAGAAAAATATTCATTTTTTCATTATTACATTCACCCATTTTTCCTGGATTTTCCTTTTCTTTTCCTTTTTTACCTTTGATGGCAGACTGCCGCTTGTTTGGTAAATGATATAACATATAACGACTTATATGTTATACATAAATGTGGCTTCAAACTAAATAGCTAGTTGTTTGTGGTCTGTTTTGTTTATTGTTTACTGTTCATGATTGTTATTTCAGTTATTATTTTCGATTTCAGTTACTTTTTATTTTACTTAAATATGACGGAAAACTCATCCATCCATTCCTAAATTACTCCTTAGCGCCTTAAACTCAGGAATAAAACAAAAGTTTTAAAAGCCGATTATTTGAACTTAACGGTTTCTTCGGAAACCCTCCTCCAACCAGAGTAGGAGGAAGAAAGACAGTGTCCCAAATAACGCTGCGCCTTAGCATTCAAGACGAGCCTTATTTCCTCGAGAGAAAAGACTCTCGATCCGGGCAAATGAAGAGCGTCGTCGAGCCAAGCGGCAAGAGACGGCAACCTGGTCTTGCTGGCCAAAACAAAAGGCGATCTGGGAGCGCAATCTCGAGGCTGAGCAACCTTCAAAGGGAGTTCCGCTTTTGCTTGCGTTGCAATTTCCTCCTCTCGTCGTCTTGTGCAATGTGCCGCAGCTTCTTGGAGGCGAGCCTAAATGCCGTTGAATTTATGAACCGCGGACGGCCAGGATACTTCGACAAAGATATAGAAGCGTTTAAGCGGAATTATTGCATGCATATGAAATTCCATATTTATGCGGAAGAACGCGGGAGTGATGTATTCATTTTTTGGTGTGTAAATTCTGTATAGATAATCTAGATATGAAAATACCCCCTCCATACGATTCCCCTGTATGGAGAAGCTAAAGAGGACTAAATTTCACGTTGCGTCTGAACAACATATCATAACTATTCAAATTTTGGCCGAAATCCAGTGCAAGTATAAGTATGCATGTATAACAAGGGACAAGATTAGGCCAGCCTGGCAGCCGCCTTCAAAGAACTGCTGGGTTGTAGAGAAAGGTTATTGTAAAGTGTGAGATCATCTTCGCTAGATCTTGCTGACAAAAGGGATCTGAAAGGCGCCACTTATAAATGGGGGGAAAAGGATGATAGAGAGAATGGATATTTGAAGGAACATACTGGAGATTAAGGAAAGGATAGATACAACGTCTACAAGTACAGTAGGTGTAATCGTACTTACATACGAATTTTAGAATGAAACTCACATAGAAATGATCAGAGGAAAGGAATAGGCTAGAGAGTAGACTTCTGAAGGATCCAATAGAAATAAGAAAAGGCCTAGATTGTACTATGTCAGTCTTAAGGAAGCAGTCCCAAGTAAATTAGAAATTTAGTTCAGCCAGTGAATGCATAAGCAAGAGCTTAGAGTAAGGGGAGACGTTGCGAGACCTCAGAAACCATGCAGAAGAACGGCGACATAATTCCGCTGGTATTTTTACAGTCGTTTTTCCAGGCAGCAGTAAGATACTGCAAAAGTTCACCAATACTGCATCCTTCAAGGAAATACTTTGTGACGCAATAAATCGCAACCGTTAATGGGACGCTGAAGAGCAAAGAGTGAGTTTCTACTTGCCTTTGTTTCCCCGAAGATGTTCCTACGCGATGGAATGCTCTTAGGGCATTTGCCAGGTGTTCCGACCGCTTCCTTAAAGTTTTCTTGTCTTCACTGGTGAATTTATTATAGTACAGTATGTTCCATTAATTGCAGTACCTCAAGAAAAGCTCATTTACAAAAAAAAGTAAGAGATCGTTGTAATACCTATGGAAGTCAGAATTTCAAAGAAAAAAAAAGTAATTGAAGTTGAGCTGCTCTGAATATCCCCATTAATCCTCGTTCCTGATTTCAACTTTTTGTTTCGCAACTGCTCTCTACTTGTGAACGCTTTCGTGGTTTTGCTGATGTAATTCGTTCGTTATTTTCATTTTTATTACAATAGTTCTCTTTCTCCTTTTTCCACATTATTTTGTTTCTTTTTTTTTTTTTGTAGAATATTCTTTCAAGATGTCCCATTCTTGTGCAGCTTGAATGATAACAATAATTGTTATTATTGTTGTTAAAAACAAAAATAATATTAATTATTATATTTACTCTTTACAGAAACAGGAAACAAAGACGTGGATTGTGTGTGTATTTATCTTTCCAGTAGGGCGTTGCCGCTTGCATTTTATTACGTCACATTCACCAAATCTTTGATGAATGATTTCCGGCCTTCGGAATATCCAAAGCACTTTTCAGTTTGATGCATTTTTCTGTCGAGCAGTGTGCTTTTGTTGTTCAGAGTCCCCCCATTTGTTTGTCATCTAAGAAATTCCGCTGTAATCATGTCACGCAA
Organism: Macrobrachium rosenbergii; assembly: GCF_040412425.1. NCBI lineage: Eukaryota > Metazoa > Arthropoda > Malacostraca > Decapoda > Palaemonidae > Macrobrachium > Macrobrachium rosenbergii. The sequence continues at coordinate 43,358,043 of NC_089749.1, read as the reverse complement.
GTCTGGACAGAAAGCATCTCGATGACTGCGTTCCTTTTGATGCGCTGAATTAGAAAACACTTGAGCTTTGTTATACTTATTGATGTAAACGAAATTCGGCGACGGTGAAAAAAACGAGAATGAAAGGAAGTGACACAGGGCTGCATTTTTAGTTTTCTGTCTTTATAGTTACTCCCTTTTATATTCTCATTCTCTTGCCTTTCTTGCTGTTCTCACTCACATCTTACATCTGCAATCGTTGTCGTTCTCATTCTATGCCCTTCTGTGGCTCTTGCTATCTCGTTCATTCCTTTACTTTCAAAAACTTATTTACTTTTTCACATATACTCGTACACCGTTTTAAATCCTTCCACTGTATCATTCATTAAAGACTTTTCTTTATAAACATATAGGTGTTTTGATAAGAATATCGGAATTTTTACTTAAATTACTCCTGAACGTTGATTAGTATGTGCATGTGCACTAAAGTATTAATTATATGAAAACTTTTGTGAAAACTGAGTTTTAATTTAGTAAGTGTAATTAGTTCATAACTGCCACGCTGTTTCGCAGTATGAGATCCCTGGAGGGAAATCTCTCTCGTCTTTCTCACCTCTATCATCCCATTTGTTCGCCTCACCTTAATTTCGTTTCTCCTGTTCTCCCTGCTCGATATTATTTCCCTCTTTTCACTTGACGTTAGCTTTTCCTTCTCAACCAGTTTCTATTTTGTTTCACCCGTTTACGGCCCTCTCCGTCATCACCTTCCATCTTTTCCACCCTGTTTGTCATTCCCTCCATCACTTATCTTGTTTCGCCTGTTCATCCTGTTTATCATCCTCTGTGGTACTTCCCCTCTTTTCCTCTCACCGACCAGACATATTTCTTCTGGAAACCTCCCCCCACACCGTCCCCACCCCCTCCTCACCCGCTCCCTCTTTTGACCAACTCCCCCACCCATAATAGAAAGTGCATTTGCGAGATGATCCGTGGAGGTTGCCGGCCTTGCATTGACCAAGTCCTTGATGAGGGGGACCAAGAATACATCGTTAACTTCCGCGGGACAATGCACCGGACCCGCATTGTTGCGCGACGGCCGAATATCGATGAATGCATTGCTGTTTGATCGAGAGATATCGGTGGGAGTCGCTGCCCAAATAGACACACAGATCCGGACAGTTCACCCGGAGGCCATTTCCATATGGAACTCTCTCTCTCTCTCTCTCTCTCTCTCTCTCTCTCTCTCTCTCTCTCTCTCTCTCTCTCTCTCTGTTCAATAATGGTATTTGTTTGTGACTGGTTGTTCCTTCTTATACTATGTTTTTGTCTACTCCTGAATAGACATTTGTTTATATTGCATATTCAAAGTCCTTTTATTGGAAATGGGTGATTTCCTTTTTTTTTTTTTTGCAAGATTGTTTTTCGTCCTTTTTCTTTTCTTCTGAACGGGATTGCACAGTCAAAGAGAGAATATGAACTCATATGGTCATTTTCTCATGTTTCTTTTCGATGCTTCATTCTTTTTAATAATTCCAGCAAATGATAATTAAAAAATCCGTTCATGGGAGGCTCTGAGAGGATGGCCTAGTAAATTTGTAAAGAAAAAAAATCGTGGGATTATCTTCAATTTAATAAGATTCAATGTATGACGTCAATTAATGTTTGTTACGACCATCAGTTTGATTCACATTACTCTTAAAGATTCATTGAGCCGACAGTTCAATGCGTCTTTCACTATCAATCAGAATTTTCTTAGATTTCTTTTGATTTCTGTTTTAGTTAAAACTTCAGGTCACCATCATCTGTTTAGTATAGATTCAATTATGGGTTAAAGTTTCAATTTATTATGACTTTGATATGTAGCCAACCATTAATTAAATATACTTTTCTCATCCAGCTTGAGTCATTCCTCACCATCAGTTAAAGCTTCACCTCACAGTCAGTTGATCTATATCCATATCCATATCCCAAATCAGTTTATACAATTCATTTTTTACTCTCATGTGGCAACTATTTCATCTCAAGCCCAAAGACCTTTATAACCATTAGTTGAATATTAACTAACTCTGTCTCTCCCATATTGCTCTCTCACTATCACAGATAACCTTTTACAGTCGTATCCATCCTTTTCACTGTCATATACCTCGTCATAACACTACAAAAAAAAAAAAGCTAAAAAAGTAAATTTTTGTCTTTCTTAGTTTTAAAAAGAAATATATTTTCTTCATGAGAGAAAGATAAAATTTCATTTGAAACAAAAATAGGGTACGATCAAATGTCTTTTAGATAAAATCTAAAAATCAGGGGGTGTTTAGGGAAAAATTATAACAAATTTTTACTTCCTTGGAAATGAGCAAAAATCTCATTATGCTCGAAAGAAATTAACAAGGTAAAAAATATGTTTTAGAGGGAAAAATGAAAGTAAAAATGCAAACAGTTATTTGAAAGAATATGAAAATGAATATAATAGAATATGTTTCTTGATAACCTGCAAATACTCGTTATATGTAAGGGACGATAAGTTATCAAGGACGAATAACTATCTTGCATTCTTGTGAAAACATACTGACGTTTATACGATCTCTCTCTCTCTCTCTCTCTCTCTCTCTCTCTTTAATTATTCCTTTACTGCTAATCTAAATTTTCAATGGAATGACGAATTTCGAATAAGCATGTATTAAGTCTTTTAACGAATTATGTGCTGGCCGGTGAAAGGCATATCCGGTGCAGGTGACATTTATGTTGACGTCGGTGGTTTCCACAGTTAGATACAGCGAGTATCTGACGCGTTCATATGTGCGTTCTGATCATGGCCAAAATGCATGGAGACAATGTGACAGATTGATGGAAGCGTTGTGATCCTTCGAACATTGAACTGGTGTCGTCACGCTTTTGGGGAGGAGTTATTAAGTGAGTGCGTGTATGTGTGCACTCTCTAATGGTATATTATGAGAGGAAAAAAAGTTAAGTATACATTAGTTTAACCAGACCACTGAGCTGGTTAACAGCTCTCCTAGGGCTGGCCCAAAGAATTAGATTTTATTTTACGTGGCTAATAAGTAATTGGTTACCTAGCAGCGGGACCTACAGTTTATTGTGGAATTCGAACCACATTATAATGAGAAATGAATTTCTATCACCAGAAATAAATTCCTCTAATCCTTCATTGGCCGGTTGGAGAATCGAACGCGGCCCCAGCAGGGTGCTAGCTGAGAACGATACTCACCCATCCAATGAGGAACCTATTATTAGACTCCATGTAACCGTTTTCTCAGTGGCTGTTCTTATCCGCTAACACTGCACAAAGAGCAAATCACCCAGCCTCAAATTGAAGTGAATAGCCATTATATGTTCCTCTCATTTAACAGCCACTGAGAAAACGGTTGCATGGAGCCACAGAAGTGAGTAGGATAGCTCATTAACAGATATTATGTGGAATACCCATTTTTGTGCTGCAGTGAAACTCCTCTGTTCTCCATTATGCCTTTTTATGTTTTAAATGTCTTTTCTTTATACACCATTTCAGGTTTTAATATATATGATATGTTTCTTTTAACAGGAATTCTGGGTTCATCCTGTGAGGACGAATATTTTTGAAGTGGTGCTATTTTAACATACTCTATGACATTTATTTTGATCTAGAATAATTATGATCGTTTTATTTTGTTTGGTGACCAGGTTGTTAGTCACTAGTATTAGTTGGTCTAGAATCATTAATTCGATGGATTGTGTCTGAATTCCCTCTAGTTATGATTTCCATTTTTAGGGAGTGTGAGTCACTCCATTTCATGACCATAGCTTTTGCTGAAATACTGTCGTTAAATTTGCAAATAAAGTCAAGTTTTGTATCTCGGCATTTTATTCCAGTAGGCCATTGTTTGAGGATAGATTCAGTGAGAGGAGTCGACAAGAGAGAATGTGCTGACTCAGTGCTGGCCATTGCTACCAGAGAGTCTTAGGGATGTAAGATGATAGGATGCTGTTCTTAAAACAGGTGCAGTAAGCGATTATGACCCTAATTGACCTTGTGTAGGGTCATAACACATGGTAGTTTGTTTAGATTAAGACGGCCGTATGCCACACGGCCCTTGCCTAAAGACGTCCGTAAGGTACGTGTGGTAAGGACCTAAAGGAAATAAGAGCCCGGGTGTGAACCTCTGGACTGCTCGACCAACAAAAGTCACTTGACCTTCCGTTTGATGCTTTATTGTTCATGATCTGTTTATTTCATCGTTCGAGTTAATTCGAATCTTATCTCTAGTTTTATGTTGAGGTATATCTTGACAAAGAGCTAATTTACTAAGCAGACAGATATTCGTATTTAATGAAACAGACAAATACCCTGATGAAAGCAATTTACTGACAGATTTCCTTGTAATTCAACAGAAAGATGCATACAGCGGTTCAAGACAGCTGGACGAACTCAGACATTCAGTAAATACAATTAGAATTGCTGACAGATTTCTTTGAGAATGGACAAAGAGACGTAAACAGACATTCAGGCTTACTGACAGAGAAAGGTTTCTTGACAAATGGTCGGTTAAACGAAGAGGTACTCGGTGACAACAGCAGAGACGGGCACGGGAATGAAACTTCATTTGGTGGACATGAAAACTGAATTGCACCCATATAGGGAGAGGGGAATTCATAAACCTACATACAAACAAACTATCACAAGCAGAGTTATTCAGACAGACAATTAAATGCACAGTGACATTCACAGCGCACTCTCACTCTTCCATATATATATATATATATATATATATATATATATATATATATATATATATATATATATATATATATATATATATATATATATATATATATATATATATATATATATATATATATATATATATATATATATATATATATATATATATATATATATATATATATATTAATATATATTAAGCCATATGTAACTTAATCATTACTCTTTGATATACTATACTTAGGAATAACATGCACCCAAAGGAAATAATTTATGACATTTCATCTACCCTCAGGGATACGAAGCTTTTTGTTTCTTGGGGATAGGGCATGACTGACAGTGACTTCAGGCACTTGTAAAGGTTAACTGGTACACAGGATGCCTAGTACACCTTAGTTTAATGTCGAGATTTGATCTGCTTTCGATCCAGTGTTTGGATGGAAATATGATTAAATATAGTAGGCTCGGTGGTGATCTGGGCCAGGTGAGGCAAGCGATTTTGGTGATGCACAAGCATGTAATAATGAGGGTGATCTGTGCTTGGCTGCTGAGCTTACCACTTAAACTTGGGTTTGGCAATAAAACGTAGAGCTTACATGGTTCCCCCCTCAAAGTGGGCAAAAAAAATACAATAGAATCCAAGTGAGGAATGATACATGCATATACACCACACAGGCACTTTACAAAATATATACATGTATGAATTTGTAATGCAGTAAAACCCATAAAACAATAACGAAAAATGCATGACCATTCTAGACCCTTACTTAGATTGAAACATTAGGCGTGCTGATATGGTACTTAGGCATAAAAGTGTGAATTATTTATAAATAAATTAAGAAAGAGATTTGTTTTTTTGGCGATGAAATGTGAGACTGTTCCACACCATTCCTGAGTTTGGTGTTTGTAGTGCTGATATGGTAATGGGTTGCAATGAATGGCTGCAAACAAAGGTATACATACATAGTAATTTGATTAAAAAATTATATGCAGCTAGACACTGATAGGCATCATGCTAAAAATATTAGTATAAACATTTTTCACTGAATGGTTTCATTAAGTGCATACATGTATCACTGAGTGGTTTGACATACAATATATGCATTTTCCATGGATCAATTGTCAGTGGCACGATCAATTCTTATTATACATTGGTCCTAGTTGTTTGTCTTGTCAGATTTGCAGTCCGAACTTGGAGAAGTTGGTTTGGCATGGGTGTCATCATCCCCAGGTAGGCTGGTTTAAGCTTGATATTTACTCAGTCTTGTTACTGTGTATGAATATTTTGAAGGCTTTGTACAGGCATTCAGTGACTGAGTATGGTCCCCTGTATGACAGGGTTATGGGAGGCTTGTGGGTGTCATTTCTAACGAATTTGAAATGAAGGTGCTTAGCTGGCTTGGGATGAATGGCTTATTGGATGCTTTGTTTGTTTAAATGTATGGTCAGAATCTTCAGCAATCTTTTATTGGCTTGGAGGAATTCTGCTGGTACACAGACAGTCTCGTCAAACAGCACCTCAGTAAGAGAGGCATTGATTTCTGATTTTTTGGTGGTACCTAGACCAAGGAATAGCTGTGCATTCCAATTGGGTCTGTTACATCTGGCAGTGAGTGCTATTTTGAGGAACTGGTTGTTTCTGTTTGCCATGGTGTTGGTAGTCGGGATGTAAGCTGTGGTGCAATGTATGTTTGACCCCATATTGTGGAGGTGAAGGGAGGCCCTCTGCTGGAGATAATGTTGTCTGATATGCCAAAACAGCTGACTCAGCAATGAAGTGTTTTGGTAAGGGTACTCACTGTCAATTCTGTCATCTGGACTGCCTCCAGCCATTGGTTAGTTTTCTCTGTTGCTGTGAAGATATATCTGAAACAATTGGTGGGAGGGAGGGCCCCCACTTCTTCCATGTACAAATGGCCAAGCCATCATCTGGGTCATGGTAATTTGCTGATACCAGACTCTGTATGATGTATTATTTTGTTTATTCAGAACCTGATAACTGTTTTAAATTTTTTTCCCTCTGTGCCATATGAATTTTTCTGCACTTGTTTGGCTGCTCTGCCAGTTGGATGAAAGTGTCATTGGATGCGTTCAAACATCTTTCATTTGTAGAGATTTTTACTTATGAGGCATAGGCAGCCTGTGCTTGTGTCACAGAAGATCACTCGTCCAGTAGCACTGAAGGGGATGTCTTTCTGATGCAGACTTGTTATGGAAGTGCAGTAGTCCTCTGGTTTTAGGATCTTGTTGTTGGGCATTGGTGATTTCTTCATGATATACTCCAAGTTGAACCATATTAATTTCTGTTTTGGACAGGACATCAGTTAGTGGATATTTCTTTCCATAAATGTGTTTTACCATGCACCCAGATTCACAGTAGCAGATTGTTAACATTTCTGACAAGTGGGAAAGTGTGTCTGGTTTTTTGTTAGGGTGTAAACAAGTGGTTGATGGTTAGTCTAAATGGTGAAAGGTGTACCCATGAGTAGGTGTCAAAAATGTCTGGTACCCAGATGTATGGAGAAAATTTCTCAACTGATTGGGTAGTATTTTATTTCTGCTGGTGTCCTTTCCCACTAAAGAAGCCAGGTAGTTTGGTTGTACTGTTAATTTTCTTCACTATGTTGCTTGTATTGATGGTGAGGGTGAGTTTCACCTTGGGTCTGGGCAATGTTGGAAAGGAACCTTGAGTAGTAATTTACCATTCCCATGAATTCTTGTTTTGTTTTATGGTAGTTGTGATTGGGTATTTCTTTATAGCTAACACCTTGAAAATGGAGACGGTAAGCCATTTTCAATGAAATGCCCCTGGAACTTGATGGATGAGGCCCTGATGTTGCATTTGCTGGGATAGATGACTGGGCCATCATTTTCCAAAAGAGATAGTACAACCTTTGTGTGTTGCTGTGTTCTTCTCAGTTTCTAGAGAATGTAAGTATGTCATCAGTGGAGCATGGGCAGAAGGGAAGGTCCCCAAGTGTGTTGTCCATCAGCCTCTGGAATGTAGCCCCTGCATTCTTGTGGCTGAATGTTGAGCACTTGAAGGTGTATGTTGCACAAGGTGTGTTGATAATGAAACGTGAACTTAGAATTACCTCCTCATTAGGTGAGAAGATTCTGGCTCCATGGAAGGTGGAGGTATGTCCACCATGTTGGTGAAAGAGTTAGTGGTAAGGTCTTGTCTGGGGGTTAAGGCACCTGTAGCCTCTGCAGGGTTGCCATGAGAATTAGGTTTCTTGACCATGTGGAGGGCTGAATCCCAGTGCTGGAGGGCTTCTGGCAAAGACCCATCTGTTCCATCTCCTTGACGGCCTTCTGCTTAGTGAGTAGTGTACCTGGAGGCAGATGGCAGAAGTTGGAGTGGATCAAGGTACTCATTGTTTTGATATGATGATTGATGCTATGTTTAGTGGTTACACCAGGAGTCTGACAGATTTCTGCCTGGAAAACTTCAGGAATTCTTGCAGTAAGTGCCGTAGGTTTGTAGGCCTACCAATGAGATGGGTGCCTTTTTAGGCCCTGTAGAGATAAGCAAAATCTATGTGCAGATCATAGAGTCCAAGGAGTCATGCCAAGTAGGGACTGTTAAACATCAGTGATGTTGAATTCCCATCTGCTTTTTCTTTATATTAGCTGGAGGGCGAGGTTCCAGTGGCTGTATTATGGTATGGTTGTGCCAACTAGTTCTACCTGGGTGTCCAGCAATTATTGATTGTTGTCTCTTGATGCTGAAAGTATGGACCTGAAGCACCTGTGTCCACCAGGAACTGTTTGTGATGTAAAATCTGGTGGAGCAGGCATCTATTGATGTCATGGTGGCCACCCTGTTCATTTTTCTTTTGCTGCAATCTGAACTGCAATTCCTGGCTACTTTGTCGAACCTACGGTGATAGATGCACTGTCATGTATTTTGCAGCTGCCAGTGCACAGTGTTGGCTCATTCACTGTTGTGGTTGTCCTTGGGCTCACATATGATGTGGATGATATGTTATAAGGCCTTGGAGACTTCCAGCAACTATTTCACCTTCTTCAGTGGGTCTCCTATGGACATTCCTTCAGTCCTGGGCAAGGTGTTGCAGATGTCGGCTGGGAAACAGTGAAATAAAATCTCCCTGGTGACTTGCTCTTCTGGAGCTCAAGCTTATTTCACGACATCCTTATGGATATGTCCCTCAGTGGGATGTTGATTTAATTAAGGGCACGTCTGGCATGGGTAGGCATTGGTCAGGAGAACTAACTCTGTGGTCAGGAACTGGTGAAGATTTACACAGGCAATTCTCTTCCCTTTAGTGTTCAGCCAGTGCACAATGCATGGGAAGACGAAGTCTGGGGTCACCTTGAGGCTATAGCCCACATTTTTTTAGAACTTGAGGTATTTCAGTGAAATTGTTTCTCCATTCTCCGAAACCAGAAAGATGGCTCAGTTGGGAGGTTTATTTTATCTAAGGATGTCTCAAGATTATTTCTAAGTTTTATCCACCGTTCTATAGAGACAATCATTTTAACAGTCAAGAGAGGTCTAGCTAGAATTTAAGCACTGTATTAGGCCATTAGTGGCTTTGTTTCAGAAAGCATGGCCATATTTAGTCTCTTAGTCACCAGGAGTTTGGTGTGAGTACCGTAATTTGTCTACTGATCAGAGTACAACTAACAGCTTTCAGGAGAAATTAAGCAAAAGCTAAGTACTGGAATTAGTCTGTTGGTGGCAGGTTGTTGTAAGGCGAGGCATGGCTAAAAACCATGCTGTCTACCTGGTTGCTCCGATGGGTCACCAGTGCATAATGTTAACTCATACACAAGATGCTCAGAACACACCAGTATAGTACCAAGAGATTTCATCCACTTTTGTTACAGCAAGCATATGGAAATGAGAAATATGGTAACAATAATAGGCCCAGTGGTTGCCTGGGCTAGGTGAGTCAAGTGATTCTGGTGATGCATGTGATATGCAGGCACTCTGTGATTGGCTGCTGAACTTGCCTGGTAAACCTTGGTTCGGATCCAAAGTGCAGAACTTACACAATCACGATGGTTGAATACATTGTCGTTATCATCCATGTTCAAACTAAGATAGGCATAGTATCGAATCCCAGTAAGAGTAGGATCACTATCATATGAATTCCCTTTGGATATGAGTAATTCTAAACATATTTTCAATTCATTATCAATGGCTTATTTGTTACTTCATACTAGGAAGCATAAAATACCATTTTGAACTAATGACACACAGTATATATATATATATATGTGTGTGTGTGTGTGTGTGTGTGTGTGTGTGTGCAGGGTTAACCATCACTCAAGATTTGAAACCCTACCAGAAGCAGCGGCCATATTGGACCTTGAGGCGCTTTGGTCTTGCCATGAGTCGGGTGCACCCAGCCCGAGTTCGTTCTCATTGTGTTCTGGCTCTGATAGCGAGCGAACATCCATTGTTCTCGCTCACCCATTCCACAGATCTGCTAACCTGTGCCCTATGTGTGACAGGCCACAGTTTAGGATACCCACAGACTGGATAATTCCTTTGGACTCCTACGGTAAGCCTAAGACAACTCGAGTATTTTGATGGCCTGTTTTTCCTCCTAGTGAAATATTTCTCGACTTTTTAATGAACCCCTCCAAGTAAATCCTGTGCTCTACGACGTGTATTTCTTTCTCTCCAATTATTTCAGTAAACCCTCCTTTTGACCCCTAGTTCAACCTTTTCTCAGCCATGGCCACCATTCATTTGAATGCTAGTTAATTCAAATTTGTGAACAGTGCGATATAAGTAAGTTTTGTTTGGCTGTGCCATTAGTGGGCATGTTGTTAATTAGTGAATCCTTATTACTTCAATTGGATGGTATTAGGGCTTCAATTCTCGCCAATCCTATAGTTAATTCGACACCTCTCTCTTCCAGAGGGATGTCTTTATCGTGAGTGACCGAGGACACTCAGCTCGCCCTTTCATTTGTCGCCTGGACTCATCCATGTGCGAAGGGACAAGGAATTTCACCTTTTTTAACACAGTCCTTTAAGGCTACAAAGCTTATTTGATTAATCACGTGTGCCCCTAGTTGTAATTAATTTATACACTATTGTTTTTATTGTTGAGTAAATGTAATTAATCATTAACTGAGTATAATACCCCTTGCAGTAACTTGACTAAAAAGAGTACTAAGGTTAGTAATCACCATCTTTCCATTTTTCTCATAAAAATTGGTTTTGTTTTACTGTCAGCCATTTCATAGCATTCCGTTGCCAAGGCCAAGGCTGGCAAGTAACTATGTACTCGTATATGTATATATATATATATATATATATATATATATATATATATATATATATATATATATATATATATACATACATACATACATATATATATACATACACATATATATATATATATATATATATATATATATATATATATATATATATATATGTATATATATATATTATATTTGTGTCATTAAACATGTTATATTATGCTTTCTGATGTGAAGTACCAAATATGCATATGTGTGTGCATGTGTGTGTTTTATATCTGCATTGGCTACAATTATCAAGAGCACTCTGCGGATTGCAAATTAAATTCAGTCCCCAAAAGAAAGAAAAAGTAAGAAAGTAAAAAACCTGAAGCCTTGAACCATAACCCCTATTAATAGATTGAAAACGAAGCCTTGCGTTGGTGGAATTTCATTCATGTCCAATTCAGGTCTCGTGAGAAGAGAAGAGGGGCAAACGAAAGCAATAGACCGCAATGCTATCAAGCTTTTGTTCGAATTAAAAAGATGGAGAGTGATGTCAGGCACAATTGTTCATTTTGGGGTGAGAAAGAGAGTGAGTGTGTGCTTGTGTGTGTGTGTTTGTGTGAGTGAAATCATTCTTGATAGACAAGAGGATGGACAGAAATTATTGGTGGGTTGTTATCATGACTGTGGAGGGGGGACTAAAATGCGCGTGCGAGCACGCGCACACACCCGTATATACACGTATATACATATAATATATATATATATATATATATATATATATATATATATATATATATATATATGTGTGTGTGTGTGTGTGTGTGTGTGTGTGTGTGTGTGTATTAGAATCCACTGGTCACTGACAAACCACTGCACTGGTCACTTTTTGTCAGATAAGTATGCAATTTTTAATAACCACAATGCCCTCTTAGCTACTCGATTTCTTCACACTTTGGAAACTTTTTGCCACTACAAAGCCTAAGAAATAATTGAAGAGATTCTGAAGCTCGGGGCGAGGTTCGAACTCGCATCTGGGGTATCAGAATGAGGTAATGTTAACCACCAGACTACAAAGAAAGCTGTAATTCTTTTCCTGCTTATATGTACAGTATATGTACCTGTTGAATTCAGACAGATTTCCTGGAGCAGGAATAGATCCACCTTTACCATTATAACCAAGTGTGTAATTGTTATATATATATATATATATATATATATATATATATATATATATATATATATATATATATATATATATATATATATATATATATACATATGTGTGTGTGTAGTGTGTGTAGTGTAGTATACATGTATATGTATACATATATATATATATATATATACATATACATATACATATACATATACATATACATATACATATATATATATATCTGCCAGCAGAGAAATATTTTGAAGGGCATATTCCAAAATCGTTCATCCACTGTTTTTATCGCTAAGGTTGTTTGCAACTACTTTTGTTGTGGTTCATTCCAAGTTACTTTTTTATCACATTTGCTATTAGATAAGCTGCGTTCTTTTGAGTTTGTTATACCCAAGGTTGCTTTCCTTTTGAAGTTGTTATTTCCAGAGATCCGCTTCCTATTTGTTATATCCAAGGCTTAGTGCTTTTGTAGCTGATTTTCCAAGTTTGAGTTCACTTGCCTTTTTTTTTAATGTTTTTGGGACTTTTTCAGTTGGTATTTGCAACGTGAATAACTTTTGTATGTTTTTTGCAAGGTTGAGTTCCTTTTGCAGTTGATATTCCCAAGATTGCATTCTGATACAGATGTTACCTCTAGAGGTGTGCTCAGTTACAGTTCTTACCAATAAAGCTTCTCTCTGTTGCAGTTTCTATTTCCAAGATTGCATTCTGTTGTATATACATGCCAAGTCTGAGTTTACTTTTCTCTAGAGAGGTTGGATCAATGCTTGCGTTCTGTTATATTTGTTATTTTCAAGGTGTTTACTGTGTAAATTCAAAAGTTAAATTTAGAAAAATAGTTTTTGAGGTGAATGCAGTATCATTATTTCCAGCGTTTATTGTATTCTGTTTATATTGTGAAGAAGTCTTTGTTTAAACACTTTTCAACTGTATTAAGTCTAGAGTTTTCCTATTATGCTCAAACTATGTGCGCCAAAACTTTAAGGTAATAAGGTTTCTTTTAAAAAAAAGTTTTATTGCTTCTATTTAATTTAGATTTCCATATTATTTCCATAACTCCATTTATGAAACTAGTATTTTATTATAAAAAATAACAATTGAAATTTTTTGTTATTTCAAAATTATCGATATAACTTCAAAATTTATCCGTAAAAAGCAGTATTTTTATATTTATTTGTTTGCACAAAATCTGGGGAAAAAATGTTTTTAATTGTTGTCTCTCCATTTTATCAACCTCAGAGATCGTAGCATCATTAAAATTTCACTTTCTTATTATTGCATACCAGTTGTTTGCGCTAAGCATGATACAAAACCTGTTTCTAATCATTTTCAGTCATTTTTATCGCCTTGAACAGCTCCTCAGAGATAGCAGCAGTATTAAGAGTTCCAGATCTCACCATTGCTCAAAATGATTCGCACCAAACTGCGAAGCAGATTTCAATTCTTGTGTCTTTTTGTTCCCTTGGAACAGCTCCTCAAGGATAAGCAGCTGATAACACTCATCATGGTGCTTCTGGCCGTCGACGTGATGATCGTCAGCGCCTGGGTAGGAGTCGATCCCATGACTCGACACCTTCACAACCTGACGCTCGAGAGATCGATGGAGGAGAGGGGCGTGGTCTATCAGCCACAGGTAAATTGGTAGTTAGCTTTGCTGTTTCTTTATCACTGATGTATGGCTGCCCATCAGGCAAAAGAGAGAAATTAGTCTGTGTGCACGTGCGTGTGTGTGCGTGTGTATGTGTATGCGTGTGTCCATTGTTCGGAATTAAAAGATTCTCAGCGGTCTGCAAACTCAAAAATATCGCAAGATTGCTGCGTAGAAAATTAAGTTTTATGGGCTCTCTCTCAAAATTTTGTGAGTATTTGGATTTTTTAAACAACGCTTTTGTGTGAGAAGTCGTATAGATTATGTGCAGGTGCCTGGCAAACTTCTAGTTTTAAATAGCTACTGAAAAAACTCTTACGGCAATCATTACTTTAAAAAATATACCTAAAATATACCTTCAGTACATAGCATAGTTCTTGATTTCATCTGACTTTGAAAGAAACTCTGCAAGTACTTGATATTGAGTGATTGTTAGTAATATGATGTACATGTTCTTAAAATTGAATGTGTCATTAAGATTCTATTGTCATTATCTAATACAGGTGATATCTATTACAAATGAATTCAAATAAGTATTTACAACTCTTTTTACTTTTTTTCTATTTGAAAAGTTAATATGAAGTTCGTATAAAAGTCATTTCACCTAGCAATAGACACTAAGACAAACATCTTCCACTGGGGATTTGAATCTCTGACCTGAGATTTACCCGGTTAATACTATATCCACTCAGCCACAGAGGGTTCAAGTCCCAAGAAAATGTTTGCCTTATGAACCACTAAATTAGTGAAATGAGTTTCTTTCTGCTCTCAAGCTCTTTTGAATGCAGCGTGTTAGGTGAAATTTTGGGACAACTGGTGTTTCTTCGGTCAGTATTCAAATTTTTTAGATTTATGAACAATCATTGCTCCCAGCATCATCATAACGTCTGTTGCAATTGTTTGCAGCTCTTGTATGCGTGTTTTTTTATTAGATTTTTTTAATTGTGAAGCGACGTTAATTTCACACCATGACCCACCCAGTTTATTTAGGGTTTTGACCAGCTTGAGCATTCATGTTGCTGTAAATTTAAACAAAAATGCTCTCTCAGATAACCTTAATTTCATCCGAATCAGTAATTGTATAAAATATTAATGCACAGAACGACCCCTAAGTTTCTTTAAAGGACCAGTTATATGTACCTGAAATTGAAAATCAAATGTGTCTGAAAACTGGTGGTCACTTTGAAGGTAACACAAAATTGTTTTTTTGGTGACAACTTCCAGAAAGTATCTAAGGTCTTCAGTGAACACAAACATTTCCTGATGAGGCTAGTCCGAAAATCTAGCTTTATCAGCTGATGGTCAGTTTCGGGATATAACAAATTGTTTGAATGAATGTAGATACAAAGTGAATGCATGGTTGCATGTCCCGGGATAGTTCGAGAATTGTTATTTATATCATTAAAGGTCTACCAAAGTGTAGAAAAACATCGTCATTTTATAAATAGTAGCTGCATTCTTTAAACTGTTGTTGTTTAAAAGAAAACAGTATACCGAAAGGAAAAAGCATTAGCTTAACAACAACTATGATAATGATACTAAGATAATTAGAAATATAACTAATCATAATTCAGAATAATAAAACACTCAATCTCTGGCAACCCAACCCACTCTCCAGTATTTATAGAACACATTCTCCCTTCCTTTGTCATTCCTCGACACATTCTCCCTTCCTTTGTCATTCCTCGACACATTCTCCCTTCCTTTGTCATTCCTCGACACATTCTCCCTTCCTTTGTCATTCCTCGACATATTCTCCCTTCCTTTGTCATTCCTCGATACATTCTCCTTTCCTTTGACATTCCTGAACACATTCTCCCTTCCTTTGTCATTTCTCAACACATTCTCCCTTCCTTTGTCATTCCTCTCCACATTCTCCCTTCCTCTATCATTCCTCTCCACATTCTCCCTTCCTTTATCATTCCTCGACACATTCTTCCTTCCTTCGTCATTCCTCGACACATTCTCCCCTCCTTTGTCATTCCTCAACACATTCTCCCTTCCTTTGTCATTTCTCGACACATTCTCCCTTCCTTTGTCATTCCTCGACACATTCTCCCTTCCTTTGTCATTTCTCGACACATTCTCCCTTCCTTTGTCATTCCTCGACACATTCTCCCTTCCTTTGTCATTCCTCGACACATTCTCCCTTCCTTTGTCATTCCTCGACACATTCTCCCTTCCTTTGTCATTTCTCGACACATTCTCCCTTCCTTTGTCATTTCTCGACACATTCTCCCTTCCTTTGTCATTCCTCGACACATTCTCCCTTCCTTTGTCATTTCTCGACACATTCTCCCTTCCTTTGTCATTTCTCGACACATTCTCCCCTTCCTTTGTCATTCCTCGACACATTCTCCCTTCCTTTGTCATTCCTCAACACATTCTCCCTTCCTTTGTCATTCCTCAACACATTCTCCTTCCTTTGTCATTCCTCGACACATTCTCCCTTCCTTTGTCATTTCTCGACACATTCTCCCTTCCTTTGTCATTCCTGGACACATTCTCCTTCCTTTGTCATTCCTGGACACATTCTCCCTTCCTTTGTCATTCCTCGACACATTCTCCCTTCCTTTGTCATTCCTCGACACATTCTCCCTTCCTTTGTCACTTCTCGACACATTCTCCCTTCCTTTGTCATTTCTCAACACATTCTCCCTTCCTTTATC
This sequence comes from Macrobrachium rosenbergii, assembly GCF_040412425.1. NCBI lineage: Eukaryota > Metazoa > Arthropoda > Malacostraca > Decapoda > Palaemonidae > Macrobrachium > Macrobrachium rosenbergii. Next base: position 43,341,626 of record NC_089749.1, on the reverse strand, counting down.
ATTCCTCGACACATTCTCCCTTCCTTTGTCATTCCTCGGCATATTCTCCCTTACTCTGTCATTTCTCGACACATTTTCCCTTCCTTTGTCATTCCGTGACACATTCTCCTTTCCTTTGTCATTCCTCGACACATTCTCCCTTCCTTTGTCATTCCTGTCATTTCTCCTTACTCATTCATCACATTTTCCTTTTTGACATTCCGTGACACATTCTCCCTTCCTTTGTCATTCCTCGACACATTCTCCCATCCTGTGTCATTCCTCAACACATTCTCCCTTCCTTTGTCATTCCTCGACACATTCTCCCTTCCTTTGTCATTTCTCGACACATTCTCTCTTCCTTTGTCATTTCTCGCCACATTCTCTCTTCCTTTGTCATTTCTCGACACATTCTCTCTTCCTTTGTCATTCCTCGACACATTCTCTCTTCCTTTGTCATTTCTCGACACATTCTCCCTTCCTTTGTCATTCCAGGACACATTGTCCCTTCCTTTGTCATTCCTCTGTGACCTGGCGTCGGTAACCTAAATGTTGCGACCCCAGTTTTAGTAACGATTGATCAATCAATAAATCATCTGTGACCTTTCTGAGTTTCACTTGATCGAAGCGTTAGTAAACAAAAACTGTGTTCTCAAGTCTCGTTCCAAGCTATCAATTTTCCATAACACCGCTCTCCGAAAAGGTAGACTCTTACCACGATAATAACACAAATAATAACGTCATGAAACTCGTATACCATGATTTCGTTTTAGGAGTGAGGAGTTAAGAGAAATTCGCTATAAGGTCTTAGATTAGCAAATGCGTCGTGTATTGTCATAGAAACGAATACATAATTATCTTTTGGATTATACATTTATTTGGGAATCGTCTCAGATTCAGTGAACACCCAACCATCTCAGAATAGGTAAGGAAATAAGAAACAAATAAATAAAGACTTTTGTAGAAGGCGTTTAGAAAAAAAGTTGTTAAAGACCTTTTTCATTAACAGTAAGAATCTTGTTAGTAGAATTAAATTATCTGTAAAGTTACCTCAGTCAAGAGATCATCTCTGGTTGAAAAACTGTACTCTTACAGGCAAAATAAGATGGATAAATGTAGGCATGAAATAGCTCTTAAATACAGATGCTTCCCACAAAGCAGGATAAAAGGTTTTCGTGGGATGTTCTACCCGAAAAGAGGGAACCCGAGAGAAATTATTTTCATAAGAAAAACAAATAATGAAGTGACAATGCAAAAAAAAAAAAAAAATCACAGGAAAAAATATACACGAGCCAACGATCCCAACTGGGCTGTGATCAGGCACTGATTAAATTTGACGCCAGTCGAAGGTTGCAAGATTTGCCACCATCGAAATCATTCCATGTCTCTATCGATGCCCGTCAACAGTATCTGACCGAGAGGGAATTCCCAGATGAATGTGATAATCAAATTTCATCAAAATCCGTATATCAGTTCTCGAGATATGTATCACAACAGAGGCAAGGGCTGTTGAAAACAATGATATGCTTTTATGGGTTGACAAGGCGAACATCACGGGTTTTTGGGCGTGGCTCCAGCGATACGATCCAGATCGGTAATTAGGTAAGTCATCATTCATTCCGAACGTTGAGGGAATGAAGTTACATCGTGTCAAGTGGTGACTGACAGCGCTTGAAACTAGTTGCACAGTAGATTGCACGGCCAGATACACACACGGCGGTTCTGGCTTTTCTTTCCAAAAGAAAATGACTGAGTAATCCGGATTGCAATTTTGTGAGGTGTCCTTCGTTGATGAGACTACCCTTGCAATCAAAAATATATTTCCCAAGACGTAAGAATGTAAGAAGAAAAAAATTCGGAACTTGGCATTCATGAATTCATCTCAAATGACGCGTTTGAAGTCGATATGCAACATCGTCGAAACAAATGTACTGTTAACGTTCATTAAAATCAACATTTCCGGTTCACATTTCGAATGCTTCTGAATGTCAGTGGAAAAAAGAACCCCATCGACATCTCCCCCCCCCCCACCCCCGCCACCCCCAACAGCCCCTGCACCCTTCCATCCGAACCAAACGAAAACAATTGAAATCAGAAAAAAGAGAAAGAAATTACCTTAATTGCTTCCGTATGAAGGGACCTCAAAAGTCCAATTTAAAGTATGGGATTATCATGGCCGAGTGGGGATGCTCTCTCTTTCTGTTCGTCCGTTCATCCGTTTTCACAAATGATTTGGGCTAACAAAATTTGCACACACACGCACATATATGTATATATATGCACACACACACATATATATATATATATATATATATATATATATATATATATATATATATATATATATATATATATATATATATATATATATATATATATATATGCGCGTTTGTTTAAGGGTCTACATAAATAAAAGATGGGGTGGGGAAGGAGCGTCTTGAAACCGCAAACCTCCGCCATGGTGATCCATCCACCACTTTCTCCTCAATAGGTGTATGATATGGACCCGGATGTCTCCAAAGTGTAATTGCACGTTGCCAGTCACTGTCTGTGCAGTCATTGCGAACAAACAAAAACCAACAAAATAATTACACTGAAAACCTACCCGACCTGGCGGAAGTAACTGATAGTTCTTTACAGAATATTTCAGTAGATTTTTGGTGCTGTTACAAGCGGAAAAGGGACATATGGAGACCCGGAAGTTGCCAGAGCACGTGCGCCATTTAAGTGCACAAATACCACATGGAATCACATTGACACCATGTGACAAGTACAAATAATTCCACATTGACTTTTATCCTCGCTGATGCTGAAGTGGATAAAGATTTGCTGTTCCTTGCCTTGACATGCAAGGTTGTTGAAACCCTCAGCGCGTTCCTTGTGGTCAGTGTGCTTTGGTGTGTATATATTGATGTGTATGTCTTTTGTATGTATATATTGATGTGTATGTCTTTTGTATGTATATATTGATGTGTATGTCTTTTGTATGTATGTATTAATGTGTATGTCTTTTACGTGTGCAGTTGTACAGATTTCATATTTATGCAATGCTTGATTATATATCAGGAATTGTATGCTGCATTTGTATTTTTATGTAAAAAGGACACGCTTTTTAATTTACTTTCTCATTGGACTACCATCCTTTGAAGGCACACATGAAAAACTGTTTTTTTAAGAGCTAACTTCTGTAAAAAATGAAAAAAAAGAGGGCTGCAAGCGAAGAATTTTTTTTAGCAAAGTAATTTTTTTTATGTTGCGTTTTTCATTTGAATTTGGGATGATTCAACAAATTAATAACCGAAAATATGGAAACGCCATGTCATGAATTGATACAAGAAAGTTAAATATTAAATACTTAATTTTTTTCTAGTGTAGTTGAGTCCATTCATCAACATCTCATTTTCAGAAGCTAAAAGTTTATTTTCTTTGTGGTGGCAGGATCTCAACTCGGGGAGAGAGAGAGAGAGAGAGAGAGAGAGAGAGAGAGAGAGAGAGAGAGAGAGAGAGAGAGAATATGGGCACAAAGAGAAAAAAGTGAATAAAATATTAAAACATTTTTGTTCATCAGGTTGAAGTATGCCGCAGCGCACACACAAGCGAGTGGTTGGGTGCGTTCTATGTATATAAAGGACTCCTCGTCGCTGTTGGAGTCTACATGGCCTGGGAAACGAGGTAAGATTTGTATATATATATATATATATATATATATATATATATATATATATATATATATATATATATATATATATATATATATATATATATAAATATATATATATATATATATATATATATACGAACTGTGTGTGTGTGTATGTATATAGACGAACTTCAAACTACAAGTGTCATTTATTATTAAATTCAGTCAGCCACGGAGTCAACAATGAATGGGAATTTGTAAGTGATAAGCGATCTGTCACCAGCTGGACTCGAACCACGGAACAGCTGGGGAACAACGACTTTTCAGGGGCGCTGTCATTAGGCTATCAAGAGCCTAATGGTAGCGTCTCAACTATTCGATGGTTCGAGTCCACCTGGGAAGGATCGCTTATCACTTACAAATTCCCCGTCACTGTTAATGATTCCGAGGTTTAGTGAATTAGATACTAAACGACATTTATTGCTTATTGTTTGTCACGGTGCATGCAATAAAAACTTGTGTGTGTATGTATATATATATATATATATATATATATATATATATATATATATATATATATATATATATATATATATATATATGTGTGTGTGTGTGTGTGTGTGTGTGTGTGTATGTGCGTGTGTGTTTACACGCACACGTGTACAGGCATATAAAACACTGTATGTGAAATTCATCTATGACTCTGCAGTTGAAGGATGAAATTTGTTTGTAACGCTGTCTTGTTCTCTTTTGGAAACCACCTCCGATTAGGAGAAGCACTCCCTTGGAATTATATACACATACTGTATATGTATATATATATATATATATATATATATATATATATATATATATATATATATATGTGTGTGTGTGTGTGTGTGTGTATATATATATATTATATATATGTAGATATATATACTGTATAGACATACATATACATACATACCAGATTATATATAAAAGGAATGCCATCTTAACCTCTCTATTTCTTCACACTTTCCGAATACACTTATTACTATAAATCTGAGATCCAAATGAATAAATTTTGACGTCCGTAGCAGGACAGGATTTCTCCTTTTGGATCTTAGGCTTCGTAGTGACAAGCGTGTCCAAAATCAGTGACGTCAAGAAATTACGAGGGGAATGGCCTTTATGCTTTTTTAAAAAGTAGTAGCAATGTATCCACACTTCACGAGAGATGTGATTGTTTTGACTAAGTTAAGCTGACTCATGTCAACGCGGGGCTAGGCTAACTCATCGAGCAGCCCGTAAACCTCTCACTGGAGGCAGGACGGTGTTTTAGGGCAAAAGGAAATCATTTACGTTGAATAAAACATCAGAACAGCCTAATTATGATAGGATTGTATTTAATTATAAAATTATAGTCTTGTAAATCCATATCTAAGGTATCTCTTGTCTTTCTGCGTATTTCATGAACATTATTGTGGAAATGTGATGTCATTTGTCAGAGTAGACAATGCCACACCGTATTACATACCTCTTTGCCCATATAAAAACTGACACACACTTTTACAAATACATACATAGATACATACATACATACATACATATATATATATATATATATATATATATATATATATATATATATATATATATATATATATATATGTGTGTGTGTGTGTGTGTGTGTGTATTCGCTAGAAGTTGATTTTCCATTACCGGTGTGTGATTATAACGCCTGATTTCTTTTTTCTTTTTTGTACGGGTCTTCTTTCTTTAGTTTCTTATGTTTTTATGTTCGTCTGGCATCTTTTCCGATCTTTCCTTCCGCATTTTATATTTTGGTTTTTTCTTCCTTTATTTGTCGCTTTTTCCTCTTCAGAATGTTATTTGTTTAATTGCTCCTTTATTCTTCCTCACTCGCGTCCGGAAACCTCTAAAACCTGACCCGACTGCATCCATCAGAAAGAGGCGACCGGCGTCATTCTTTCTATCACGTCCAGTTTAAGGAACACAAAGGTCCCCTGGCCGTAATGAAGAAGAAGAAGAAGAAGAAGAAGAAGAAGAAGATGAAGAAGGAGGAGGAGGCCTTCCCTGTCTCTGTGCCTGTCTCTGTGCCTTCGCCGTGCACTATCAGGGGATCGCTCTTAGAACGGTGGAGGTACCTCTTGGGGCGGGGAAGGGGAACTTGGGTTCAGGAGTTGGGTAGGATATGTGGGTGGTTTTCTGGTGCCTTCGGTGGTCGTTAGGAGTAATCCTACGGTCCTAAAAGCCACTCAGAGAAGGTGGTATGAGACCAGATGTCCCTGTCAAGGACGATTCGCCACTTCGTTGAAATATTTTATATAAGAATGAGTTTGTTGTATCCTTTTCATTTTGTTCATTTATATATATATATATATATATATATATATATATATATATATATATATATATATATATATATATATATATATACATATATATAATATATATGTATATATATGTATGTGTGTATTTATATATAATACATATATATTATACACACACTCACACATATACACACACACATACACATATATATATATATATATATATATATATATATATATATATATATATATATATATATATATATATATATATATATATTGTGGTCTAGTGGTCATGGCACTTGCCTCACTGGCGAAACAGACCAGGATTGCTTCTAAGGAGAGACTTGATCGACTGATTGTCAGTAATCTAGCATCACAACTACCAGGATCACTGATCCAGGCATGTTCCTTTAAAACCCTTTGTGCCACTGTTGGCCTATGCAGTGAAATAGGTATCTGTTGGTAAGTCAACTGCATCACTTTTCATTTAGGATAACGAAGGGTATATGGCTAGTAGCTCCATCCCAAAATCATTGTTGAGAATCGAAAGTCATATGGTCATACTGTCATATTGATGTTTTTATCTGAGACACAAGTCAAAGGCTGAATTTTTAATCCCAGGGTTTAATGGCCCTGGCATTATTTATCGTCGTAACATCCCACATGCGCAAGGTATGGCTGTATACACTAGGTCTGGACGCTGGACGACCTATCTATCGTCAGAAAAATTTGGAGTGAGTTGCGTGCTTTGCATGATGTTTATGCTTTGCTTCAAATCCAAATTCGACGCTCTTTATATGACTTCTTCCGGTACAATGTTTATGTATTCTGCTTACCGCAATCCAAATATCGACGCTCTTTATATGACTGTCTCTTGGAGATGATTAGTATGGTTCAGTCACAGGATTCAAAAGCTTCTTTCATTATATGTGGAGACTTCAATGCAAAGCACAGTGAAGTGGCTTAATTCAAATAACACAGATCAACATGGCTGGCTTGCTCTTGAGTTCTGTGTGTCCTCTGATTTTCCCCAGCTAATTGAGGAACTCGCACATATTTATGGTAACAGATTAGACCTCATATTCACGGATGTTCCAGCTATCATCAATTCCAAGGTCTGCGAATATATATGCACTTCTGACCATTGTACCATTGAGATGGACATATCTGTCAATCAGTATATATTCCTAATGCCACCATTGGAAAACGGTCTCGTAGAAATCGAGAGCCAATTGCGATCGCATTATTGAACTTGTCAGGCACTTAATATATCAGATCCAGATGTTGAAATGCTGATAACCATTGTTAATAAGGTATGTACATAGGAAGGTCATCAAATTAGGACAAATGACCAGCCATGGTTGATGATACGTGTAGACGAACTTACCATGACAAGCATGAAGACTAAATCGGTCACTTGAAAATTACATTATTGTAAGAGAGATTACAGTAAGTCCTTAAAAAGGAAACTTGAAGGAATTACTCAGTTTCATCTGTGGCGGACCAAATTAACATCATCTTCAGACTCGTCCTCCATTCCACCACTACTAAACAGGTGATGGCAGATTAGTTATTGGCCCTAAGGAAAAGGCTGAACTGCTTCATCCAGCTTTTGAAGCTAAGCAATCAGCTGAGAATGTCCCTCTCCCTGATACTTGTCATCCTGAACCTATTCTTACAAAATCTGCATTTCACTCTAGGGATATTGAGAAAATTTTTGATAATCATGATAGCTATGTTGGAGTAGATCCTGATGGTCTTTTCCCTTTGTTTTTTAAAAAGGTTCCTCGTGTGTTGTCTCACTAAATTAGTAGATTCTATATATTTTTATTTCGACACAGTATCATTGCAGATGAGCGCAAGGTTAGTAATACAGTTTCTGTTCCAAAGAGTGGCATATCTGCAGACTTCAGCAACTGCAAGCCAATTTCTATTCTCCCCGCTCTCCAGACTAGCGGAAAAACTTGATTTTTAAGCCACTTTATAAGTATGCGGACTCCAAAGGATTGATAGCTAATTGTCAAAATGCATATAGGAAGCAATTAGGTAACTGTGATGCTCTTTCGATTTAATATGCCATTTTCAAGAAAACCTGGGAAGGGTTTTAAGTGTAAAGTAACTCAAGTAGATTTTAGTGCTGCTTTCGATATAGTAAATCACAAAGCACTTATTTATAAAATTCAGAATCTTGGAGTGGATGGATATGTTTTAGGATTACTTCAAGATTTCCTTACAGGTAGGCAGCACCGAGTTGCTGTTGATGGGATCTTTAGCGAACCAATACCTGTTGTGTCTGGAGTTCCACAGGGTAGTGTTCTTGGTCCATTGTTATTTTTAGTGTATAAAAGTGATGTGGTTGTTGGTCTGGAAAAGAAGATTGTTCAGTAAGCCGATGATGTAGCACTTGTAGATGTAGTAAAGTCTCCACTTATGAGAAATGAAGCTGCCCTTGGTTTCAGTCGTGACATGGAGTGGATTAATAAAAAGTGGGGTATGATGCTGAACTCCAATAAAACGAAAACACTAATGATTAGCAGATCTTGTACAGATTTTCCACCCCATCCTCCCCTTCAGGTGGATGGGGCTTTGCTGAATTAGTCTGAAACTTTAACTATTCAAGGTGTAACTTTTGACTCACAACTTATTTTTGAGAAACATCAAATGAAAGTGTCTAAAAATGATGCACGAAAATTAGATATTGTACGTAAGACCTTATATATTTATAACAGTGATTATATCATTGCAACCTGTTTTAGGTCATTTGTGCTTCCTTTACTAGAATACTGTTCTCCGGTGTGGATGTCTGCTTCTGACAAATATTTATCTCTTTTAGATAGAGTGGATTGTGGTGGTAGGTTTCTGTTTCCTAATATTAGCAGTTATGAATTGGACCATCGACGGATGGTCTCATGATTGTCAATATTTCATAAGTTGTATTTTAACAGAAATCATTTACATTCACAATTGATCTCTGATCCTCTTTTCCTGCGATGAGCGAGCAGATATGCTAAACAGCAACACCAATGTACACTAAATGTGTCTCGCTGTCAAAATTCCCAGTTCCAGAAGTCCTTTATACCTCACACTGTTGGACTTTGGAAGTCTCCATGAGGATGTGCAATTGGAACATCAAAAGCTCAAGCGAAGATGCAATGCATTACTGTCCTAAAGTAATTATCTTTGTATTTTATAATTTACTTACATTTTTATCTATTTATTAATTAATTTGTTCATAATTTTTTTTTATTTTCGAATAAGTGATTCTTTCTGTATTTCCTATTACCTTCTGTTACTTCTTTCAAATGAACACCATATTCTTTGGAAGCTTGAATTTCAGGTCAATGGCCCCTAAGTGCTTGTTCCATATGAATAGGTTTCATGTCCTAAATAATAATAGTAATAAAATGTGTGTAAAGAGTGCGTGCTTGCTTTAGAACTAATCTTGTAGCTTTATGCCCACTTAGAACTTCCCCACTGAATTTACTCGTCTTTGTTTTCCAGCTCTGCCATGAAGCGGGCCTTATTCTATTACCCAACCCAAATAGAATGTTGAAGGGAGTTCCGTCGTGGCACTAAAAGGCGTTATCTCATCGTCTTTAATGTGTGGAGAGCGCGTTCGTTCCGAGTGTTATCCCATATCGGCCTTCTCTTGATAGACCATCTTATCAACATGATCGTCCGGAGGAATGACCATTAAGTCTTGCTGTCCATAAACACCTGTTCTATGCCGAGAATTTTATCTTAATCGCCCTCATCTGAGCGTCCGATGCGAATGTAAATGGACATGTCGAAGATACTAAATGTTATTGCGAGTCATTTTGCCAGCCAAGTGTTGTCTCGTTTTCAGGCGATGATTTCCACAGGACAGTCTTCGAATTTTTACCAGATTAATCATCTTCTCGCCGCTTTGCCTCTTAGTTATTTATTATTTCTGTTTATTTATTTATTTATTTAATTTTTTAAGTCCCTTCTCTTGGCCTCAACTTGGTTCATAAGGGGGCCAGCTTTCTATACGTTTATAGTATTCATAACATTTTTTTTAATATTTACGCCTACTCGACATACAATTTTTAAGAAGCCTCGATCAAAAGTCTAATTAACTTATTAACTCGACGCGATAATCCTTGGCCGTAACAACTCGAGTAAATCCTAATTAAAGTCGCGTTTTCAAAAATGTTTCCTTCGTAATCTACCTAAGTCTGCCCTAACATTAGTGCGAAACCGTTTTCTTTGATCAGTAAAACCCATTTATTCTCATTACTTTACGCTCTTGTAATTGACGCCTCACGTGATGTACCAACTATTTTTCTTTTTCATCATCTTTTGAACGTATAACATTTCCTCCTATTTCATTATTTGTTCCTGATTTTGTGGTATCTGTCTCGCTAGTTTTCTCAGTTCCATTCTCTTCTTTGTCATTAAATTATATTATTTTTTCATTTGCTCTTGAACTTTGTTTAGGTTTCTCTTCATTTTTGTTGTTTCCTTTTTTTATGCTTCAGATCCTTCTTTTTTTTTTTTTTTTTTAAATGCTTCTAGTTATTAAAGAAAAAATATTTGAATGTGGTAAAATACTGGGGTTTTGTCATTTGCGTTAGAATTATATAAAAAAAACATTGAGTTTTAACATCTTCAAAATATACAAAGACTTTTGGCACTGCAATTCCAAGCTAACAATTCGGATATACAATCTATAGCAGTACCAGCCCAACTCTTGCGTCTTTGTTTTTTGCAACAGTTTTGACAGATTTTTCCTTTACCTTTTGCAACAACTGTGACAGATGTTTTGGTTTTGTCACAGTGTAAACGATGTACTTAGTATTTTTAAGCTGTACCTGAATGTAAACCTTCTCTCTGTCTTTATCTCTCCCATGTCTAAGGTCATTGTAATAACATAGGTTTGGAACTTTCGTGGTACTCATGTGTTTCATATTGCAAGGCTCTTTCTTCTTATACCTCATAGAGATAAAATTATTATTATTATTATTATTATTATTATTATTATTATTATTATTATTATTATTATTATTATTATTATGAAGGGGTCTGCTGCTGTCTGGCGATAACCGTTGGAAACGTCTACGAGAGACTATTAGTATAAACTCTGCGGATCTACTCTAAATTTGACTTATTGTTCGATGCTATATTCCTTAACCGGATTCTGGGAATAAATGTATAAGGTTCAGAATGGCTCTAAATTTCTTTCAGCCTACTCGAATATTGGCCAGATTTTATTTAGCATTAGTATTGAAGAAAAGAAAGTAATTAGAAGGACTGTATTATTATTATTATTATTATTATTATTATTATTATTATTATTATTATTATTATTATTATTATTATTATTATTATTTCAAGAATTCAAGCGAAGTTCGATGTAATAAGTAGCCCACAAGTCGAAGAATGACCTTAACAACAATATTAGAACAGAAATAATAACAATAAAAACGACTTAGAAATAATAAGGGTAGCAACGATTTGCATAATAACGATCTCCCTGAATTTGAAGAAGCGAAGGAAATTCGCGTCTGTGGGCCACCGAAATATTTCAAAGCCGGAGTCTCTACAAAGGCTTCCTTTCCCCGGCAACAGAAGAAATTCTAAAGCGAGCTTCCTCTCAAAGGCAAAAAGGGGATTCTCCCATCTCGATTTCTTCCCAGGAAAATTCTTTTCTCCAGAGACGCTCTCACCAAGGTTTACCTCGTATATAAGTGTATATATATATATATATATATATATATATATATATATATATATATATATATATATATATATATATATATATATGTATGTATGTATGTATGTATGTATGTTTGTATGTATATATATATGTATATATATATATATATATATATATATATATATATATATATATATATATATATATATATATATATATATATATAAAAGCAGAATCCCACAGGAATATGACAAGCAAAAGGTCTCCTTCCTGTGGGATTCGCTTATACACTGAAGTCACGTGCATCTATTGTGATTTTTAGGTATATATATATATATATATATATATATATATATATATATATATATATATATATATATATATATATATATATATATATACATATATATTCAAATTTCTTTGAATTCTATGACTTTTTGATTGTTGATCAACTTCTTATTAGTTTGACAGTATTTTCTGAATCTTCTTCGTTCTTTCAAATTCAGTTGATGAACTTAAAAAAACGAAGATTAACTCTTTGTTCCATTTACTAAAAACCCAAATTAGTATATCTTAGTTTAACCAGACCACTGAGCTGATTAACAGGTCTCCTAGGGCTGGCCCGAAGGGTTAGATTTATTTTACGTGGCTAAGAACCAATTGGTTACCTAGCAATGGGACCTACAGCTTATTGTGGGATCCGAACCACATTATGACGAGAAATGAATTTCTATCACCAGATATAAATTCCTCTAATCCTTCATTAGCCGGTAGGAGAGTCGAACGCTGGGCCAACAGCGTGCTAGGCGACAGCTCTTTACCCACCCCTCCAACGAAGAACTAAAAACAACACCACAGCTGTTCCGTCACTCGTCGTGACCTCTTCAAAGTGTATAATCTGGACATAGAGTCCTGTTGTTTTGTTACAGTGTGCGGACGGATATGTAGCGTCCAAATCAATAATAATACAATAAATCATTAAAAATTTATAATATAAACATAAAATTTATAATATAAACATAATTTACTATGTGAAAAATAATAATGAGAACAAAAACCAGGTGTTCTGGTGGCAACAAACAAAACAGAAACAGAAATGCAGGTATACGGATTACGGGGATAGGAGGAGTGGAAGGTTGGGGGAAAGAAAGCGCGTGATTTAAAATGTGTTGTTGCTGTTGTTATAGTTGTTTCTTATGTTAGCGTTGTATGTAGTAGGGCGTCTGCTAGATGCTTGGATTTATGCCTAAATCACACATTCCATAAGGTCCCATGACAGTCTGTGCATATTAGTCTATGGGCCATTGTATGAGAGAGAGAGAGAGAAAAGATAATGAAAACGATAATGTCTGCCTCTACATACATTGAGTCAGACCAATCTTGATTAAATCCAAAGCGTCATGAAGGGCATTTACGTGGATTACCTTTCCACCTAACTCGATCCTCTTGTGCGCTAGTATATCCGACGAGGCTCCAGAAACGCCCTACGTGGGCGGCCTTTGATATATGCAGAATCACGCCCATAGTCTGCACTGAGGATCAGATACCCAATATCTGGATTTCGCTGCCTTGAGTGCTGTGTAAACAATGCCTAATTCGGTCTACTGCTCTCCGTTTGTATTTATATGTAAGTTCATATCTGTGAATACTGTATGTTTGCATCTAGCAATTTGTGCATTCTACTACTATAATATATATATATATATATATATATATATATATATATATATATATATATATATATATATACATGTGTGTGTGTGCGCGTGTATGTATGTTAACCATACGTCTTCTCCCGTTTTCGATTCGGTGACGCCAGAAGACTCTCTAGGGTAAGGGTGCTAGACCTATGCCCTCTACCATATTGTTCGCGAGTCAAGGCTTGGTTTGGGTTTCCTACTTATAGACTTTTAACACAATAGAAAACAATATTCATTTACAACTGCAATGAATAAACTCTGCTTTCAGAAGATGCATCGGAATAAATGCCAAGGATCTTGTAGGAATGGCTTTCTCGCCAGCGAGATCTTTGGCTTCTTCCAGACAACTCACATGAGAGCTTATTGATAAAAGGACCATTAAAACCAATATTGAGGATTGCAGGACTAAGTTTTTATATATAATTTTTATCGTTTTTCTTCAAATTATTTTGTCTGATTCCCAAAGTACATCAGCATATAGGAGATACGTTGTGAGTACAGAATGGCATGTGGAATAAACTTCCGGGAAGAGAGAACGGAAGATTTGCTCTCAGTGACTCTTCGAGTGTTGGTTGGGGCGAGTCCAGACGTTCCACACCAGGTCTCTTGCGCCCTTTAGCACAAACCACACTCTCCAGTAGGCAGTGCCCGTGACGGCAGAAACCAGCTTGATCTAAACTGACCCAGCGTGGCGACCCGTACGAAGGTGTGACGAAAAGGAGGAACAGCAGTATTGCCCCTTTCCCGTAGGGAGGTAGTGCCATCAGAGCACCTCATGCGGTGCACTGTAGGCATTACTTAAGGTTATTTGCAACGTCCCTTCGGGCCCCTAGGTGCAACCCCTTTCATTCCCTTTACCGTACTTCCGCTCATATTCTTTTGCTTCCATCTTGCTTTTCATAGTGCAACTGCGAGGTTTTCCACCTGTTGCACCCTTAAAACCTTCTTTACTCTCAATTTCCCCTTTAGCGCTGAATGGCCTCGTAGGTCCCAGCGCTTGGCCTTTGTCCTAAATTTTACATTCCAATTCCAGCATTGCCCCTTGCAGAACGGAGATGCAGTGACGAGTATCGTGCATAATTTACAGTACCTCACCCCTTCGCAGAGAAGCACATCCAAAGAACTGAACAGGAAAGAGAGTAAGTCCAGATTCTACTGTTTTCAACGGCGGGACAGTTTCATGAAGAGCCAGCAACAATTCCGAAGGCAACAGCAGACAGGAAGTTCAAGATCTCCATCGCAGTGATGCCAGAGACTAACAGAACATTTTTGACAACATTTACGTGCAACAAGGTGGTCTCCAAAAATACCCTCTCTCCTTTCTCTTCACGATGGCTGCTTTTCGCTGTTGCACTATCGTCACAAGAGAAAGGGTCGGGATTCGACACTCTGGGAAGGCGAAGCACTTAAGGTAAATTATATTAAATCCCGTTGTTCCACTTTGGCTGTATGCAACCAAGTGCAGAATGGTGTGAGGCTAGCAACCTCATCCCAACAGACATTTCTTGAAACCTGAAGGATAGTGACCTCTGAAGCTCACTCCAAGATGAGGAAATATGCGTAGTGATTTTTACAGTAATATATATATATATATATATATATATATATATATATATATATATATATATATATATATATATATATATATATGTGTGTGTGTGTGTGTGTGTGTGTGTGTGTGTGTGTGTGTGTGTGTGTGTGAATATATATAACTCCACAGATACTTGGGCACACGGGGCGTTTTATGAATTACGCAGAGGGAGAAGGGAAACCACGTGAGGTTTTAGTTTTAAAGTCGACCGAGTATTTTGGAAAAGTGTTCCAAAACAAAAGTCATTAACTAATGGAATTTTTCATCTTTTAGTCTGATGACTCGGCCGCTTTCCATTCACCAAACCAGACATGGAGATTTAAAATCTGAGTAACTAAATAGGACTCTACTCGTTTATAAAATGCACAAAACAGATTTAGAAATTCAACTAAATATTTAGTCTACGAAATATAGTTCTAACACCCGTGTTGCCTTGTCATAAATAAGGCAGGAGTATATGAGTTTTACATTAGCTTTTTTTTTGTACACATCAGTCATTTTGTACTCAATATGAGTATTTGTATATGCGTAACCCCTTTGGGTTTTAAGACAATTTTCAATTCATTTCCTTTTAATATATTTTCGATGATGGTCATTAGGCTAATGGGAGCCGAGACGTCAAATGTGGGAGAGCCTTAGAAATAACATGACGAAACTCAATTGTAAGGAATCTACCAACGCAAAACCAGACAAAAGAATGCTCGTGCTTGCAGGGTTACTTCTTTTAAATCTTTCAAGTACGAATGAATCTGAAAAATTCACTCGCAAAGATCGTTCACGAATTTAGACTTCTTGGATTATTTGTTTGAAATCATTCAAGTTCGCATGATTTTTCAGAATGCGCTTGCAAGGTAGTTCGTGAATTGAGACATGCAGGAGTATTTATTTAAATCATTTTAGGGGAAATGAATTGTGCAAAATTTTGTTTTGCAAAAATGTTAACGAACTATTCATCAGATGCAAATAAATTTGAATATTTCACTTGCAAAGAAAGTCCACAAATTCAGACGTACTGGATTGTACCTTCTTAATCACTCCACTACGAATGAATATAGACATGATAATACACAATGACAGCCTATAATGCTGAATTCAAGAGGAAACGTCATTTCCAAGACTTGATAAATCAGACTGAATAACTTGCAGTAATAGGAAGTAGTGATAAAAATAACAATTAAAAATATCTTCTTTTTCTCAGATAAATCCACAGTCCGGGTCGCTTTAATTTTACTTCTGGCGTCGCCTCCTCATCAGGGAAACAACCTGCCACATTCAAATGAAACACACTTTGTAAAACGTAAGCACTGGGGAAGGGGGGGGGGCGGCATCCGCACTACGACGTGAGAGATTGAAATTCAGTGACTGTGTTAGGACAAACAACAACAATAGCATTTCCGCGACCCGGAGAAGAGGAAGACGCAGATATGATTGATCTTATCTTATTAATATTAAGATAATTGTTATCATTATTTAAAACCAAGCATGAATTTAGATGAGCATACATGTGTTGGGGCGGTTCTGTGAATCCGATTGCGGTAATGACTGCACGATGATTGAAAACCTTTTCTCCCACCGAGAAATATTCTCTGCTAATTGGTACGAGTCCGGAGGTCCACATCTGGCCTTTGGCACCCTATTACACTGAGGGAAGGACCCGCGTTGGCACAAAGTCAGCTTAATCCAAGTCAGCTAATAGAAAATGGTGATGTCGATGTGTGTAGTTATTAATATCTTACAAATACCATTTACAAGAAGCTGTCAATTTTCCTGATCGAAGTAATATCCAATAGAATTTTAAGAGATTATAATAAGCAGGGAGATCTACTTTGCTTTGTATTGTAAAAGGTTATTTTTGAAAACTGAAACATTCCTCCTTTGAAAAGCTTATTTTTACTAGATTTTTATTAAATTTTTTCTCTAAAAATAAAAAGGTTATAAGATTCATATATTTTGTTACCCATAAATAATATCAGCTTTAGGGCACTACTACCCTTTGGAAAGCAGGGAAATGACATAGTAAAATGGTATATATTATTTTTTATTTCCTCTTTCTCCTGCACGGCATCCTTGGGCCTTAACTCTTATCACAATAATCACCCGGTTCCTAATCCACTTCCCCCTTACGGTAGTATCCAATTAATCCTTGACGCCCCCTGAACAGCTTGATTAATCCTCATTTATCCCACTTATCCTAACGCACGGGATAATGGATTTGCTGCGTTGCAGATGAAATGCCTCGACTTCATTTGATATTATATTGGAAGAAGGTGAACGGCGCTTTGCGTCACGCGGCCTCGACTGCGTCACGCCCTAAGTGATCATGAGTGTATACGAAAGATGCGTTGTTACGCCCATGCGCAAATTTTGCCGTAGTCACCTCTTGCTCTGCGAAAGAGGCATGTGGACGTGTTGAAGGGCTTCTGGCATTTTGAGTCGTTCACGGAAATAGTTGCTGTTTTGGTTTCTTTCTGCATCTCAGTACTTACCTTCAGTTTCATGTACTTGAGGGAATATATATATATATATATATATATATATATATATATATATATATATATATATATATATATATATATATATATATATATATATATATATATATATATATATATATATATATATATATATATATATATATATATATATATATATATATATATATATATATATATATATATATATATATATACACACGAAGGCATATGAGTCAAAAAGTTCTGCTACTAATTCCTGACAAAGTTTATTTAGCCATAATATAAGAACTATTTCTCAACATATCCTCCATCTAAGTCAATACACTTCTGAAGACGGTGTATCCACCTCATTAACCCTCGTCTGTAGACCTCCATGTCTTATGTTGTGCACCATATAGAAACAGCGGTTTTTGCCTCGTCAATGGGTTCGAATCGTGTTCCTTTTAAATGTTCTTTAAGTTTTTGGAACAAAAAGAAATCTGAAGGGGGAAGATGAGGATTGTAAGGTTGATGAGGTAATGTTTCTCAACGAAATTCTCGTAGAACAGCTCTTGTTTTTCCAACAGTGCATTTTTCAATTTCCTCAAAACATTTTCGCAATAATGAGTGGACTTGTCCGTAGGTACCATCTAATGTTGGCTACTTGTTTAAACAGGTTTCTACTTGAGTGAAATATAGGGAATGTAGCAGAACTTTTTGACTCACCCTCATATATACAGTATATATATATGTATGTATCTGTATATATATATATATATATATATATATATATATATATATATATATATATATATATATATATATATATATATATATATATATATATATATATATATATATGACCATCTACAGTATATATATATATGTATGTATGTATGTATCTGTATATATATATATATATATATATATATATACAGCGTGCCTTTCTGGCTATCAATCACAGGTTACTAAATTTCCTTTGCAAGCCAAAATTTGAACGACTGATCGAATGAATCAGGGCAGCCGCGAGAGAGGCAGCTGATTTAAAAAGTGGCAAATCCTCTGTTTGATAGGACTTCACGATAAGGCCAAAATTTAGGAAAGGGAAAAAAAATACGACTGAGTGCCGTGTCTCACTCGAGCTAATGGAATATGTTAATCAATTTATCGATGCAAGCAATGGGTAAAAACGCTGGGATCTTTCATGTCGGACTGAATCGTCCCGGATTAGAATTGGATCGTGCATGTCGTGCGCCTGTTACTGGCGGCGATGTGGGAAGGAAAGCTGTGATTCTGATTTAGACTCAGTGAAAAATCCTCTTAAGAGCGTTCAGTTATTCGTATTCCCCAGGTATTACATTATGCCTTTTTATGAAGGGTATTAATGAATTATATCGAATGCAGCTTCGCGTAAGATGATTAAGTCTTCACCGAAAAATCTGCGGCTTATAATCTCATTATTGGTCTGATTCATCGACAGTTTTATTTTTCTTTCGTTCTGATGAGTTATTTTAAAGTCTTATTGAAAAGCGAAAAGTGGTTTAGAGGGATTTGGTGAACTTTTTCTGGCTGGCATCAGGGAATCTGGCCTTGATTTATTGTGTGGTGATGTTTATGCTTACCCGTGTAGTTAACACACACGTGCAAGAATCTCTCTCTCTCTCTCTCTCTCTCTCTCTCTCTCTCTCTCTATATCTATATATATATATATATATATATATATATATATATATATATATATATATATATATATATATATATATATATATATATATATAGAAGAATCATAAGAAAATTTTAAATTTTTAAAGAAGTTTTTCCCATTGCATAAGTGACATTTTAAGTATTTATTGTGTGTAATTTTCCAGCCTTGAAGATGCATCATGTGATGTGAAACGTTGGCAGAATAAACTTGATCTTGTATGAGACTTGCATGCCTTTACCTCTTCAACCTGAGATATATATATATATATATATATATATATATATATATATATATATATATATATATATATATATTATATATATATTGTACGGAGGCGTGTGCGAGTAAGAGGCAGCATTCAAAACTTACTAATTTATTCAAACAACAAACAGACAGGTCAGTAGCTCTTGCGAGCGGAAATGTAGTGCCTGACATGAGGCGAACAAAACAGAGGTCAGAATACAAACAACTGTGTTTGCTGGGGGTCGGAAAGATGTACACAAAGCAATATACAAGCTGGAATGCTGACATTGTAATGCTTGTACTGAGAATGATGCATTTAGCATAACATTAATATGAATGATAATATGTGTACAAAGGATGCGTGACATCTTCCGTGTTTCTTGTAAGCGTGTGCCTGGCGCCTATGTCAGGAGATGCTCGTTGGGAGATCACCCGGCCAGGTAAGAGGGACGGTGTTTGGGTCCGTGTGGGGTCCTAAGTACATCTTAGTTTAACCAGACCACTGAGCTGATTAACAGCTCTCCTAGGGCTTGCCCGAAGGATTAGACTAAATTTTACGTGGCTAAGAACCAGTTAGTTACCTAGCAACGGGACCTACAGCTTATTGTGGAATCCGAACCACATCATGCTGCGAAATGAATTTCTATCACCAGAAATAAATTCCTCTAATTCTTCATTGGCTGGCCGGAGACTCGAACTCGGGTCCAGCAGAGTGCTAGCCGAGAGCTCTACCGACTCGCCCAACGAGAAACTCGCGTGGGGTCCTACAATATAATGTCACTACACTTAAATGTAGGAAAAATATTGACATGTAGACCTGACTAATTCGATACGTCGGGACGGAACAGCAGGTTTGGATAAGTTTACTGAAGGTTGGAAAGTGCAATACAATTAAAGTAAGACTGCGCAGACCCAGTTGCGCCATTTATAGCATCAGTAATTTGTTACCCTTCACTGTTTTCTTTAGCCTAAGGCAGTATGCTTTTCTACTTTACTAAAACCAGCCCTTCTGCGCAATAAGCTTCTTCTCTAATTATCCTCTTAAATAAGGACTCGGAAGTTCCTCTTTCTTGGGCGTTGCTTGGGACGTGAGAACGTCTTTTGGCGTCTTGCCATCGAACTTTGCATCGAATAGTCAGGGTTGGCGACAAAATACAAGTCGCTCATGTGGCGCTTCCTTAGTAAGAAACTCGCTCGACCTTAACAGTGTTGTTAATGCTCGGTACCACCTGGGCGCATTTGTTATAAATTCGTGCTCCTGTACTTGAAATTTATTCACTAATGATGTCTTCCTCAAAGATTGTTCAGTAACTCAAGCCATTCTTTATATTTATTCTATAAGAATTACGTCATGAACAGTAGTTCATTGCATGTTGGTTGAATGACATCATCTCAGAGTTCTTCCCCTGCCATGATTCTAATTCTTCTGACTTGCAGACACGTCAAAATCCCAGCCCTGAACGACTCCCAGTACATCGGGATGAGCGTCTACAACGTCGTCATCACGTCGGCCATCGTGATCGTGGCGGCCAACATCATCAGTGAGCGGACGACTCTGGCCTACGTCATCGTCACGACGCTCATCATCACTTCCACGACGACGACGCTGTGTCTCTTGTTCATACCCAAGGTAACTTCCTGGCCTTCAGGGTCTCTGACCTGACTTTTTTTTTTATGACATCGTTGCAGTGTTTTTTCTTTCCTATCAGGAGTATAGACACATCAGATAGGTAGGTTAGCAGACAGAGAGGATTGCTGGCGGGGCTGGCAAGTAGAAAGGCCCAGAGACATTGGAAAAATCAGTTAAGAGTTAGTCAGTAGGCAGACATTCAGACAAAAAGGCATGTACGTAAACACACACACTGAACAGGTAAAAGGCAGGAAATTTGAGACAGATACAGTCAGGAAAACAGGCAGGCAGAGAAAAAGGCAGAAGGACGGACATAGAAACCAAAAGGTTATGGTGAGGTTGCCGTCAAAAACAAGAAAGGTCAGACAGTTAGACAGACTCAGAAGAAAAGACAATTAAACAGTCAGACAAAGGGCAAGAGAGACAGAAAGGCTAGCGGGCAGGAAATTACAGAGAAAGAGGCAGCCAGTAGACAGGGAGGTACAGAGAAGGAGGCAGACTTACAGATCGATATACAAAGAAAAAGGCGATCATTGAGGCAGGTACAGACCAGAATGGCAGGGGACAAAGGAAAAGCAATCATAAAGCCTTCTGCATAGAAGAGGACAGGTAGGCAGGCAGACAGATACTCGGTCATCAAGACAGGCAAACTCTGAAAGACGCAGCCAGGTTTAAAGAGACAGAAAAGGAGGTAAACCAACTAAGTAAGTATATCTAAGTTTAACCAGACCACTGAGCTGATTAACAGCTCTCCTAGAGAGGGCTGACCCGAAGGATTAGATTTATTTTACGTGGCTAAGAACCAACTGGTTACCTAGCAACGGGACCTACAGCTTATTGTGGAATCCGAACCACATTATGACGAGAAATGAATTTCTATCACCAGAAATAAATTTCTCTAATTCTTCATTGGCCGGTCGGAGAGTCGAACCCAGCATGCTAGCCGAGAGCTCTACCCACCCCTCCAATGAAGAAGTAGGTAAACCAACAACCAGGCAAATATCTTTCTGGGCCGCGATAAAATATCATCGAGGAAAAATAAGATGAAAAAAGATAAATAATTTCGCGTGCAAAATACAACCTCAACTTGAAACTACATACTGGTTATAGTAACTGTTTCCTTAATTAAATTCAATCGAGACGGATTTTTCTCATTTCTAAAGCCCCTTATTTCTATTTCTGATGCAGATTTTAACCATCTGGAAGAAGGCCGAGGGGGACCCCATTGTCGAAAGCATGGGGCTCAAAATCCAGTCCAATACGCGAAGGTAAGTTCTTGTCTCCTTTGATCCCAAATAATATATACTGAGATAAAATAAAATAAAAATGTTAAATAAACTATAAGGGCTTACAGTTGCGACACTTATTTTGTATATACTATTTTTGCGTGTGCGGGACTACGCGATACACACGCACTCACGCAAAGGGACGCTGTTCCCTCTAATGGGGGATAACTCCAGTTCAAGACATTTGTCGCTCCCTGAACCAACATTTAAAGGATGAATGTGGCAGTGACTGTTGTTTCGTTTTCCGTTTCAACCAACATCTTATTGTTGAAATATATATATAATATATAATATATATATACATATTTTATATATATATGTATATATATATATATATGTATATATATATATATATACATATATATATATATATATATATATATATATATATATATATATATATATATATATATATATATATATATTTATATATATATATATATATATATATATATATATATATATATATATATATATATATATATATATATTTATATTTGTATATAGCGCGTAAAGAGAGTTCATCAGAGCCGTTCATCGATGATATCGATCACGACCCCTCAAAGATCAACCGTTTAAAATCAGGAAATCAGTCCAAGAAAACTTTCCTGATTGGCGTGTATTCCAAAAGCACATTTTCGCCACTAATTGACCTGACCTTTCCAACGATAGAAATCCTTTAAAAGGTGCCGAGGGCCAAAACCCCCAAATGACTGATTACAAATGTCTGCTGCGGACAGCACTGTCTGTCCCTCCATGCATCGACCTTCGCTCTCGGCTGCTGCAGCAGGAGGGATCGATGCTCGTGACAACGCCAAGCTGTTGCATCTCCTTCCTCAGGTTTCCAAGCTACGTCAGGCGCACATTCCATGTCATTCGACCTCTCTTTTTTCGTAGATGTTGTGCTCAGTGACTCGGCGTAAGAAGAGAAGCGAATGAGAAGAGTTCTCTCTCAATTGCACTCCGAAAGCAGTCCGTTCAAAATGACTTTTTAGGCCTAATTTTAGAAGGGACACGTACCGCCTCAATCAGTTGTTTGGATACAAGAGTTGCAAATTATGCGTTCAATTATTATTCCATTGGTGAAGTATTATTAAACAAGAAAACTAGTAAGGTAATCATTAAATACAACACCAAAATTTACTTCAGCATACAATTATGCTATCAGAAACATACTATATACTCTGCTAGTTCTCTTGTAGTTTAAACTTTGATAGGAATTCAGAGACAGATTCCTATCAGAAGGATATATGCACACACATGAATATATATATATATATATATATATATATATATATATATATATATATATATATATATATATATATGTGTGTGTGTGTGTGTGTGTGTGTTATGTGTGTGTATATATATATATATATATATATATATATATATATATATATATATATATATATATATATATATATAAAGTGGCTTTTTAGAAATTTCTTTATTTCTTTTATACGTCTTTAGGAAAAATATTAGATTGTTATATTACACACATACACACACACACACACACACACACAAACACACACATATACACATATGTGTATAAATACATCTATATTTTTATATATATACATATATAGACCATATAAATATATATGTATATGTATATACGAGTATAACTGATTTACGAAGATATGGAACGTGATGAATGCATAAATAAAGGCAAATGCCACGAAGAAAAAGTGAAACCACGGAGTGGTTGTTAGGCCTTTCGACACACGGCCCCTTACTATCAGGCCTAGCAACCACTCCGTTGTTTCACTTTTTCCTTCGTATATTTGTATATATATATATATATATATATATATATATATGTATATATATATATATATATTATATATATATGTATATATATTTGTATATATATATATATATATATATATATATATATATATATATATATATATATATATATATATGCATGTGCTTTCTGTAATCTAACAATTTAATATTTTTCCTAAAAAATGCGTATAAAAGTAATAAAGACATTTTAAAAAGCCATTTTATTTCGGCCAGGACATATTGATCATTGACTCGGTAGAAAATGAGAGGTGTTACAGAGGCGACATTTATAAGGGGTCTGAAGATGTTCAGATAGAACCGGTTTGTGTTTGTGAAGGCATTCTTTTCTTTTATGAGATTCTTTGTGTGCTGTTCTTGATAAGGGATGGATTACAGTTATGGCCACGGACCTTGGATTACAGGGCTGACCTGGGAATTATAAAGCGATGGTTATCTGGAGACCTGTCTGGCTGGATAATCATGTAAACAAGAGGATTCAGGAGTGCTTTGCCATGATGTTTGCATTCCAGTGACCTTCTGATATGTTCGTGTTATTGGTTAACCTTTTGATTGCGAATTGCAGAATCTTCCTTCTGTATGGACAGATACTTTTAAATACTAAAGATGCCTCACTCCAGTTATTGCGGTGCCCAAAATCTCGAAAGGGGAAACAATCCCAGAATATTCTAATCCATACCCAGCAGACCTTTTGTTTTGATCACCTCTGCGGTAACGAAAGTCAACTTTGCCCCACATAAACTTTTTCATAATCTGCACATGGAACTTTGTAAACTCCGAATTCAGTTTCTCTTCTGTTTTATGGATACTATTAGTAAGAGTACTCGTTAGGTTCTTGGGTGAGAAAAAACAAAAGGGTCATCAGGTTCGATTGTCTTAGTTGCATGCTCACTTTCCTGTACGTACGGGAGTGTTGTTTTGTTGGTAAAGCCCTTTTATTGTTATCCTCGTGGATTCGAAAATAGACTTCATTGCCCGTATTCGTGGTTTTTTCGACAACGTACGTAATCTTGAGAACAGATTCTTAGTCCCCTGAGAAAAAGTTTACAAACAAACCACCCAATCTTCAGTGAATGTCATGATAACTAGGGATATGAACGTAGGAAATTAAGAAAGATGGCATCCTATACACGGTGAAACTGTACTTTGATGATTCCCTTATAATTAGTATATCTAAGCAGGCTAGTTTTCCATCTCTCCCATTTGGTTTTGAATTTTGTACTAGGGACTAGCGACCTGATTTGTTAAAAAGAATCGCCAGCATCTCTGCAGCCACCATCCCAGAACGTGAAAATGTCATCGACGTATCGCAGCCAAACTGAACCCTGGTGGTCTAAGAGAAGTCATAATTTTAGCCAATCTATTCATGGAATACTGTGAAACTGATTTGACCTCTGCCTGTCCCAGGATATGTACACGTAATTCTCGTCGAACGCATCGATACATGGACACGCCTGGATCATGGTATGCTCATATATAATTATATAATTCTGGGGAGGTCACAATGTCCACATGTAACCCTGATGTACCCTGAAACCACGAAGTGTACATGTAATTCTCATCGAATGCAAGACGTTGCATGGATGCTCCTTTGATCATGATATCTACGTGCGATTGTGACGGGTTCACAGCGTGTACATGTAACTGCGATTGAATTTGACCTGCGTACCCTGAGGTCACCCTTGTACGTTATTCTCATCTGACGCAAGACGTAACATGGATTCCCCTAGGTCATGATAGGCACATGTAGTTCTAAATAGACGACAGTATCTCCATTTAACTGTGATCAAGTGCAGTGTGTGGCATACGGATACCCTCAGACCATGATATGTACATTTAATTCAGTATGAGACATGGATAACCGAAAGTTACGAATTTTATAATATAACTGTCACTGAATTCAAGAAGCTACATGGATAACCTTAGATCACGATAAATGTAATATTTAAGAGGTCATTGTCTGTACATTTAGATTTGATCGATTCCAGTATGCGACCTCGATATCAGACGCAAGACGTGACATGGATACCCTTCGAGCACGATATGTACACGAATTCTTGAACATGCCAGAAATTGTAAATGATATTCTGATTGAATGCAATATGTACCATGTTTGCCATGAGGTTGTGACGTGTAAATTTAACTCTCTGTGATTGGAAGGCATTACGTATGTACCCTAAGATCACATTTTGTGCACGACTATGAAGTTCTACGTGTTCATATTATTCCCATCGATTGCAAGACATGTATGTATACTCTTAGATGGTGATATGCACATGAAATTCTGAAGAGGTCATAACATGTACATGTAATCCTCATCTGGATATTCAGAGGTCATGACATGTACTGTACAAGTAATTCTCATAAAATGTAAGACTTGACATGAATATCTCTATATTACGATATGTACACGTACTTATAATAAGGTCACAATATGTACATGCAACTCTGATGGAATGACATATTTGACTTGGAAACCTTGAGATCAAGTTGTGTAAATGTAATTTTCTTCGATAGCAAGACATGACATGGATACCCTTAGATCCTAATGTATACATTTAATTCTGAAGAGGTCCCAAAATTTAAATGCGACTCTCATCTACATGCTATGAGGTCACGAGATTTACATGCAACTCTCATCAAATGTATGACGTGATATGGATAACCTTGGAACACGATTTGTAAATTTAATTCTGACGAGGGCATAGCATCTGCATGGAACTCGATCGAGTAGTGCATATCCTGTGGTTACCCTGATGTCACGATGTGCTCATTCAGTGCTCGTCGAATGCAAGACGTCACGTGTGTATCCTTAGATAATGATGTGCACATCAACATGCGTATGTCGGTATGATCTGGATACCCTTAAACTGCATTATGCATGTCTTCCTGAAAATGTCACGTGTCCATGTAACTCTGATCAAATGTGAAGTGTGACCGAATTCATGACGTGACCATAGATACCCTGAGATCATAATGTGTAAATATGTGGGTCTCAAAAAGTCGCAGCGTATACATGTCACTCTGCTCGAGTGGAAAATCTGTGACCTGGATACCCTGAGGTCATGACGCGTGAGATGATTCTCACTGACTGCAAGACCTTACATGGATACCTTTCGATCACGATATGCACAAATAATCGTAAAGAATTCGCAGTGTGTACATTTGACTGTACTCGAGTGACATTGATGCCCAGAGGTCATTTCCCTCCTCCGGCCTTTGCAGGAACTGACAACCTGGAAATAGAAGCATCGTCCAGTTCCGGGCGACGAGATCTCTGGACAGAGGGGATTGGCTCAATATGGCGCTGACGTCCCCTCGGAGATGGAGAGAGGGGAAAGCCCTTGTTATTAAATGGGGACCGAGGGACGCAGGGACCGAACTATTAAAGTTCTAATTGGCTTTTGGGTAATTCGACAGTTACTTCGTAGTTGGGAAGAGGCGCTCTCACCTCTCTGATTAATTCGGTTATGAATGGAAAAGGAGGAGTCACCAACTGACGGGGATTCGTTCGGAGTGACTCATTTCATTCTGTTTGCCCCTTCATTTTTATTTTTGTTCCCATTTGCTCCTTTGTTTATTTACCCTTTTCAATTTTTTCCATTTGCTACGTCACCCTTTAGCTTTGGATTTTTCTTTTTTTATTCACCCTTTTCTTTTCACTTTTCCCCTTGTTTAGTTAATGTTTTTTTCCCTAGTCTCCTCTTTTCCCACATTTTGCCTTTCCTCTTTTATGTTTCAGCTTCTACCCGTTTTCGTAGCCCCTTTCTTCCTTTTTATTTGCCCCCTTTCCCTTGTGTGGTTGCCTCTTTCCTTTACATTTTCCTCTTCACTTTTTACAAAAATGCTCTTTTGGCAACGGTCTCGTTTTACTCAGGATTCTGGTTTCCGTTGTCATTTCTCCTCATTAACCTCGTTTTTCCGTTTGTAATATGCCTTTTCCGCTTTATTTTCCATTTTCTCTTTTTTTTCTGTTTGTGCCCTTTCCCGTTCTAGTTTATCTTTTTTTTTATTATTTTATACACGTTTTCCTTCTTTTCCTTTGTATTTTTCCTTGTCAGTGTTTCACCATACTTTGTAGCAGTCCTCTTCTTTTAGTTCCCCTTTTTTTTTTTTACCCGCCACCCTCGCTTTCTTTTTATTTTCTATTGCCTGATTCCCTTCCTTCGTCATGTACTGTTTTAATATTTTTCCTTCTTGATGTGTCACATTTTCGCCTATTTCCATTTTTCCTCTTTCCTTTTTCTTTTTAATTTCATCATCATTGCTGTTTTTACGTGTACATCTACATGTAAATTTTCATTTTTTATTTGCCTTACTCATTCCCTATTTTCTTTATTTTAGGGAACTTTAGGTTTTCCATGACAATTTTTGTGTGCTCTTAAACGACAACAATGAGGAAGGTTTGGATGGCGATAGGTAATATATAAACAACGCATTTCTGGCCCAATTGCGTAATATAAGCAACGTAGATTTAAACTTAAACGTATTTTTCAGCTATCTGAGCATCCCCAGAAAGCCTTGGAACGTGAAGAAATTCCGGATCTTTCCTAGATAGGTTGGGGGCCGTTACCTAGGACTAATATTTCTTGGGGGTCATTATCTTTATGATATTTACAGTCTTTTGTTTATGTTTTCATGGTAATCCTCAATGGGCTTGTACTAAACACGCCGCAAAGGTGGATACATACCGGGTTAAAACCCTTGGGGCCACTATTTAGGAAAGATCCGAAATTCCTTTGGTTGCTTTGGCAGGACGGCATAGGACAAGCTCAAAAAGTGTTTGGCTTCATTGTAGCTCTCGTGCGATGTGGAAACGCCGGAAAGAGGAACAGAAATGTCTCCTTTTTTGGAAACAAAAAGTTATGATCATAAGTATTATCTCTCTCTCTCTCTCTCTCTCTCTCTCTCTCTCTCTCTCTCTCTCTCTCTCTCTCTCTCTCTCCGATTAATAAATGTCTCGTCGAAAGGGAATCATTGGAAGTTTCAACGTTTCTGGGTAATTACGAGACTTGAAACCGATACACACACACACACATTATATATATATATATATATATATATATATATATATATATATATATATATATATATATATATATATATATATATACACACACACACACAGACATACATATATGTCTAGATATACCTATAAATACA
Source organism: Macrobrachium rosenbergii (assembly GCF_040412425.1). NCBI lineage: Eukaryota > Metazoa > Arthropoda > Malacostraca > Decapoda > Palaemonidae > Macrobrachium > Macrobrachium rosenbergii. The sequence goes on along the minus strand of NC_089749.1, from coordinate 43,312,423 downwards.
AACAATATATATATATAATACAATATATATATATATATATATATATATATATATATATATATATATATATATATATATATATATATATATATATATACATCTCCATCCCTCATCCATGGAGCGCAGTTGCACAAAATTTTCCGGGCATCTGTGGGTGGTCATGTTACTAAATTATTGGAAGTCCAGTACTACAAACTTTTCGTCTCTCTAGATAGAATGGTTTCGCATGGCCGAAATCCTTGGAGAAGTAAGCTTCTCGCACGAAGTCTTGTTTACAGGTCTGCGACGAAGCTCTTTCGACGAAGCCGTTGGGTTTTCATTGGCTCATCGCTTCTGGTTCCATCGTAGCCTATACATGATCACCGGCAAAAGCTTCGTCGAAATATCTAATATTTTCACAAGTGGCCGCTCATTTCTGAGTACTCTTTCATTGACGATGAAGCTTCGATACAAAAGTGAAATGTACGAGTCCTTCCTTAGGGTAAGTTGTTTAATAGGATCTCAACGACAAGATGGCCTGATTCCACTCAATTTAACAGAATTTGCTTTCCATTAAGCGCCAGTCTTTTACAGCCAAGAGCAAAGAAAAAACTTCCGCAAAGTGGACGAACTTCAAAGAGCGCAAAAATTTTCGCATCAAGGAAAAAATAGGTATGGGAAGTAAAACTTCAATCAAACCGCACGCGGGGCTCCCTTGACCGCGAGGGGACAAGGCGGAAGTAATCGCAGGAAGGTAAATAAAACTTTGGGTTACTCTTGCCGGATATTGCAATGGCCGCAGACAACCTCAGGACTGAGAGAGAGAGAGAGAGAGAGAGAGAGAGAGGGAGGGAGGGAGAGAGAGAGAGAGAGGGAAAGGCGTAGCTGCGAAAGGGGGGATCCTGAAAGTCTTTATTGAATAAGCCGGTCTTCTCTCGCTCTTTCTCTTTCAAGGTTGCCCAGGATTGAAGGAATTGGATCGTAGAGGGAAGAGAACACCATGATTGGTTTAAAGTGGAGTACAGAGAGTTGCGATTAAAAGTTAGCGAAGGGAGTTTGTGGCTGTGAACACACATGGATAGGATCCCCAGGAAGAGGAAGTGGAAGCCTTGAACGACTGTGGTCCGGGGAAGGAAAGAGAATAGAGATGAAGAGAGTGGTTATGTAGGAGAAATGGCGATATGAGAGCTAAATCACTTGACCACATTGTATATATATATTTTTACGAGTATTGGGGGGAGGTCTGATTACCTTACTTTGTTGCTTATTGTCCTTGTGCAGAGGGCCCTCCTACTCGTAAATTTAAAAGTGAAAGTTGAAATAGTACTGTATGGAGGCTTAAAGCAGACTAAGAGAACAAATTAACTACTTTATTTACAACTCACATAAACGCAAAGCAATGATTTACAAGGGGGATTAAAGGGGCTTAATTGCAATCTAATTCAGTTGGCCCCTCTTAGAGGGCGAGAATCCAGGACTCGGCGATGGAACAGAGTAAACGGCGACACAGCCTCGCAAACTCCTCTCATATTAATAAGTTCTAGTACCAAACTAGAGCAAGGCTGCAGACTCCGAGGGTGTGGGATAGCGAGAGTGCATCCTTCAAGATGCTCCAAAAGTCCCTTTTGTATCACATTGGAACTATGGCTTGGTCCCTTTTCTCCAAGGTGAGGAGAGAGCTAAACAGATGTGTCTGTTAAGGCTGAAGGTCAGAGAGCTAAGACCCATCAGTTCATCTACCCCAGCTGCCTGCTTTCACCTGGGCAGTAGTTGCCAGCTAGAGTTTATCTGAATGGTTTAGCCTTGGCAGTAAATGTGGGAAGAGAAAGCAAATTTTGGGGGGTTGGAAATTAACTAGTTGGGACCCTTCAGGTCATGGTAAAAATAAAAGCAAGATGAAGTAAATATCTGGTTCTTTCTCCAAATGAGAAAGACCTCTTAATTAAGGTAGTGAACCGTGAAAGACCTCTTAATTAAGGTAGTGAGCCGTGAAAGACCTCTTAATTAAGGTAGTGAACCTGAGAATATTTATTACAACTCCCCGTTTAAGCAGAAATTCCAGACCCTTACTGGTTGGAAAGTCTGCAGGCAAGGGCTGCTGCCTTAATTCCAAAATGTCAAATCCAACCCCTTAATATAAGAATTAAGATTTTAACAACTAACTTAACTGTAGGTGCCATTGATGAGTCTTTCCTCATTCCTAGAGGAGCGTTGCATTAGCTTTACTTTAGTTAACAATGAAAGTTTAATTTGAGAAAGCGTGCATTAAAAAGACTGTGGCACAACAAAATTAAGCACTACATAGTGGCAATGGGTAGGTTAATGATTTAGATTAGATTCGTTAAAATAAAGTGTGCAGTTATACATAAGCACATGAGCATGCAGGATAAGAGAATACAAGTAATAAAAATGGAGCTAGGATATGTTTTCCACTGTGCTGGAGAAGTCTTAGTTGATTAAAAAATAAATGGTTCAATATGCAACCCACTATTGTGGTTACAGGTCAGGATTGCTCAATTAAGCTAAGGCACTGTTGTATATAAAGGGCACGAGTGTCATGAGAGTGCAGTAGCTCTGTTGATTACCTGGGCCTTCTATGTCCCTTACTTCTCTTCTTCCTTGATTTTATTTGAACGTTAGTCTGAGGGTTCTTGGTAGGAACAGGGGCATGTGGTTCTACAGGAGTATGAGAAAATCCTTGATTTAGGTCTAGAATGACTAATGGGGTGTCAGCAACTGGTAAAACAGGCACTGAGTTAGCTACTGCCTTGGCTGCTGTGACAACCTGGACAGCGGTGGTGCCAACCAGTTCTGCTAGATTTCGTTGCATGGCCTCCACATTGGTGATGAAGCAGAAGAGGTGGATGTAGGTGCGAGAGGTTTGCAGGTTGCAAGGACCAACAGGCACAGGTTGCAAGGCCTTGCCAGGGGACGAGCTTCCGCTGAGGCCAGGGGAATCCTGGAAAGACCATACTGAACTTCAAGCTGGCTCTCAGTTGGTCCCTGGTAGCGTGGCCAGGCCACTGGACGTGAGGGGGACCGGACTGGGATTTCATGAAGGGAGATCAGCAATGTGCTCTGGCACTGACTCTAGTGAGGCTCAGGCACAAGATTTGAAGAAGGGATGTAAGCTGCATCTGGGCCAAGAATGCCGGATGTCCAAATTTGAGTTTTTTTGCACAGAACCAGAATCTAACTCTGGTGGGGCTCAGTGACTGAGAAGGGCAGAGAACTGCACTGGCTAGGCTTAGGCACTGGCAGTGGCTCAGCAGCAAGGCTGGATTGGACATCAGCAACTGACAGAGACTCAGAGGGGACAGGACCCATGGCAGGCCCGGAAAGGGGCTGGGAAGAGGGGTCCTGTCCAAGGAGGAGGTCATAGCCTTCAGGAATATGATTGGCTACTCCAGTCGTACAAATCCTACTTTTGTGGGGCCTGATGACCCTCAGTCGGACAGTTGGGAGTATCAGCTTTCAATCATTGATGCCCTCAATAGTGACAGGCTTGTTAAAATCAATTTTGACCCCATGGGGTACCTTGTCTTGTCTTCTAAGGGAGATCTGAGCTCCAGTATCCTCAAATGCAGAGACCTGTTGAGTGCAGTAACAACCTCTAGGAGGTGCAGCAAAAATAGGCCCCTCAGCTGGAGGTCCTAAAGAGGGTGAATGAGTGGCCGCTAGAGCAAGGACGGCGGCAGGTTTCTTTCCAGGGCAGTCCCTGAAATTTGAGGAATGCCTGTATTGCTTACAGATGTGGCAATAAAGTTTGCTATAGTCTCTACGAGGAGAAGTTACAGTATGGGGGGCGGGCTTTGAAGTGGCTCCCCCCTTTAGCCCTACGATGGGCTTCTAAATGCCCTGTCTTCTTACAATAAGTGCATACAGTTGGCGATGAAGCTGGGCCGTTTTTGGAGCAGGCTGCCAAGGCAATGGGGTCAGGAGGAACTGTGCACCTGTTTGAGGTGCTGGAGGCCAGGTGGTACGTCTCGTAAGCATCAGCCATGCGGCAGTGGTCCATGAATAATTTTGGCTGCTTCTTGGCACTGTGTAGAGCCAAGGGGCTGGGAGCGTAATGGAGGAAATCCTCAAGCTGCATCCGATTAAATAAATTCTAGAATTCCTTACACTCCAAGGCATCAATCCACCACTGCAAGGCTCGGTTCTTCTTGAAGGACCAATCAGACCAGGTCTGACTGATCTCCTTGGGAAGACCTCACCATCTGTGCCTCCAACGCTCAAGTGTAATCTCATATGCGATTGCTATGGTCTTTCTGACCACCTCAAGGTCCTCCTTGTCACCATTTTCCAAAGAATTTAAGGCGTCCTGTCCCTTTTCAGCCATGTGTTGTACTAGGATCATGGCCTTTACTGTGTCAGTTCGATTGTACTCTGAGAAGAGGGCTTCCACCTTGTCCAGCCATGCCTCTGGCTCTGCATCGTTCCATCGGGACATGAGGTGGCTGATATTTGTGATAATGGGAGGAGCAGAGACCAGGGTTGGATGTTCAGCTCAGTGTTGGGCCAGTGCCAAGGCACTGACATTCTGGGCTTGTATGATTTCAGCTTCCTTCTCCTTTAAGGCTGTCTCTTTCTCCCTAGGGGCTAGCTCATGCTGTCTTCGGGTTTCTTCTTGTTCCTTCCTTTCTCACTCCAATGCAAGTTCATGCTGTCCTCGGGTTTCTTCTGGCTCCTTCCTTTCTTGCTCCAGTGCGAGTTCATGCTGTGGCTACTTTTCTTTCTCTTGACACTCCTTCTCTTCCCTCTCTTGTCTCTCCTTCTTAGCAGCAGCAATCTGTTCATGGACCCATTGAGCCAGCTGTGTCCCCCTTCAGACCCATACCTTTCCCTATGTCGGTGAAGTTTTTATACACCTCAGCAGACATGTTGCTAATGCTTAGAGTGGGATCTGATCTTCCCCAGAAATATTCAAAATGTTAGGATGGCCGCACAAGCAATTGTGAGGTAAATGAAACTAGCACTCTGACCTGGGCCGAGCATATGCACAGTAAGGAAGTGGGCCAGGAGGAGGCACCACTTGTAAATGAGAGAGCACCTATGGTAGGTTACTCTAAATGGCAGTGCACCTATGATAAGGGTAACACTGTAGCTGAGAATGCCCCTGTAGGAGGGTGGCACTGGCACTGATGTGCAATGTGGTTCCCAAGAGCTAGTGGATTTCTCAAAGAACAATGGATAACATGCACACGGACAGTACCGGCTTATAGTGCGGAGGTGATGGATTCCGAAGAACGGAGATATGACACACTACGAGAGTAACACACAGGTGTGGGTGAGTTCCGAAGAACTAAATAGTTCAAAGGCACGTAAGTGTAATTAATAGATTTGCAAAGGCACACAATGTGCAGATTGGTTGGTTCATTAGGAATGGTTGACTGTTACGAAGAACAGTAGGCTTGTTCATGAAGAATGGGTAAGATGAGCTTACACAAGGCGATCAGTAGGCTAGCCAATGTGCAGAGGCTGGTTGCTTAATAGCGTAATTAATTAAATGACTTTCAGTGCAACAGACAGCACAAGAATAAGCAGTGTTTAGCAACATGCAAGAATGCACATATGTGCAATTTGTTAAGAAAAGCTCCAGGCGGTTGATACGTTCGCAATAATGCAAAGGTTAATAATTAATGAGTTTGCTTAGCTCGAGGCAGTAATTAGATTCACTTCCCCAAGGCGTAGCAGAAAATCAACGCTTGTGGGACAGTGGCTTGCAGTGATGCAATATTATAACGTAGTAATAAAACATGCTTCCCAATACTTTGGATTTTAAAAAGATGTGGCGTATCATTTAGTAAAGAGAAGTTACATAAAGGTGAAAAGTTTCTCCCGAACAGTAAATATTGGGAGCATAGCAGGGAATTAATTTTAGGGATGATTCTTGGCCTCAAAATAAGATTTAATATAATTAAATAATTGCTGTCCCGCCTCCACGTGAAACCCCACTACATTTTAAGTAAAAGTGAAATGGTTAAATGCTAATGAAAGTTACTGACATTCTTCTTAAAAGTTAATAGTTAACAGGAGTTTAAAGAAAAGATTCCCTCGTATTTACAATGATTGAAAGTCTTTAAAGATGACAAATGATATTGAAGAAAAGAGAACACTCGATTCGGCAAATGCAGTCACGTGCTAAGATTCATTACAAGGTAAAGAAATGTTGTGGAGTGGGGGACTGAAGACCACAGGCCGACTCCAGTCACAATAGAACACACATACATATATATGCCGACGAAACACATGCACTAACAAATGCGTTTTATTGGAATGAAAGTGAACACACACCTATATATACTAACAAGATAAAATGAAACAAATGACTATGACTGAATGACTCAGTGTGCTCAAAATAACTTGGGTTTTGTAACAGTGCATAGGCAGGCAAATGGGAGGTGACAGAGCACATGGGCTGCAAAAACATATGAATGCACTCTAACTTTTACCTTGGTTGGCACAAGTCAAAGGCACGCCAAATTAAATCCCCGGGAATTTTCTAACATGCGGGAATGCCCTCTCTTACGACCAAAGATGGCTGCCATGTGGGTTCAGATGACTCGAAAAATTTACTAAAGTGGTGAAAATTAATCAGAAAAATATGCTATTTGCTGGGCTATGCTATCTGGTTTTCTCTAGCTAGAATCTCACTTGGTAACGTAAAAAACAAAGGGAGAAGTGCGCACTTCTTCCTTCAATGTTTTACTCTTCCGATTGTATTACGAGACTAACTAACCCTTAATTGCCTATCAAAGGCTAAATAGTCATGCAAATGCCTCAGAGCATGTGAGGCAACCCTGACTAAGCTGAAATAACAGCATGCACGACTAGCTGAATTTCCCTACCTATTCACGAGCGGCCTTGAATGGAATGTGGCTTTGTCCTAAAACATGCGACCCAAAATGGCTGCTGGCTTCAACCATGCAGCCTTTTTACTTTCTTTTGCATGCATGAACCCTACTCGTTTTGTAAAACGTAAAGCACCATACGGCATATGCATCTTGGTGAAAAAATCTACCTTTGCCACTCTGGGAAATTGTTACCCTCATATTTGAGCCTGGCCTAAGTCAAGTTCGTCAGCTGAACATGTGTCTACCCAAAAGGTTTCTTGTTTGGTGTAGTAATTGAACTCACTATGACATGAGAATTAAATTCCTTATCGGAGCTTATGAGATCCTAGTCGAGAATTATGAGCATGCATACACTGTTTTCGAAACTAAATACTTATGGCTGTATTGTACACTGTTCCAATGTTTTTTGCCCCAAAGAATTTACTTTATTAGGTTCGTTTCAAATCCACAAGAATTTTGGGAATTAAGTAGTTACAAAATTCTAAGGATTCTGACAAGGTCGCCATTTTTATGAATATTGGAGGGGAGGTTTGATTAGCTTACCTGTTTGCTGATTGGTATTGTGCAAAGGGCCCTCCTACTCGTAAATTTAAAAGTGAAAGTTAAAATAGTACTGTATGGGGGCATAAAGCAGACTAAGAAAACAAATTAACTACTTTATTTACAACTCACATAAACACAAAGCAGTGATTTACAAGGGAAATTAAATGGGCTTAATTGCAATCTAATTCAGTTGGCCTCTCTTGGAGGGCAAGAATGCAGACTCAGTGATGGAACAGAGTAAATGGCAGCACAGCCTCACAAACACCTCTCGTAGTAATAAATTCTAATGCCAAACTAGAGCGAAGCTGCGGACTCCGAGGGTGTGGTATAGTGAGAGTGCCATCCTTCAGGTGGTTCCAAAAGTCCCTTTTGTATCATGTCAGACCTACAGCATGGTCCTTTGTCTCCAAGGTGAGGAGAGAGCTAGACAGACACATCTGTTAAGGTTGAAGGTCAGAGAGCTAAGACCCATCAGTTCAGCTGTCATAGCTTCCGGCTCTCACCTGTGTGGTAGTTGCCAGCTAGAGTTTATGTGAAAGAATTTGGCCTCGGCAGTAAATGTGGAAAGAGAAAGCAAATTGGGGGGGTCAGAAGTTAACTAGTTGGGAGCCTTCAGGTCATGGTAAAACAAAAGCAAGATGAACTAAATGTCTGGTACTTTCTGCAAGTGAGAAAGACCTCTTAATTAAGGTTGTGAGCCTGAGAATATTTATTATAATATATATATATATATATATATATATATATATATATATATATATATATAATTATAAATATATATATATATAATTATAAATATATTATATATATATATATATATATATATAATTATAAATACATTATATATATATATATATATATATATATATATATATACACACACACACACACACACACACACTCACACACCACATGGTTTGTGTGTATACAATCTCAAAACTTTCGTTATATGGTACTACACAAATCTATGTAGGCAGTCCCGTATGACGCAAGTATGCCGACCGACATCAGTAAAAGGTAAAAAACAGAAAAACTCTTAATTATCTATTATCGGATACCGATACGAGGGTACAACACATTAGTCGATAGTGGGGATATGATGTTTGCTGCGATTTGATTATGCGACAGAGACATTCCAGTGATGCACGTAAGCAAAGTTATTTTTTTTGTTTTCAAGAGACTCGAAACTGGAGAGGCGCTGAAAACTGTCGCCCTCCCGCCTTCAAGTTGCTTCTAAGAACTATTGTTCCGTAACTGAGCGAAAACTGCTGCTCTCTCTCAGACAGTTGCATGAGCTTTACAGTAAATGCCTGTATAAGTGTGTACATTAGTAGGTACAAGCACGAGGAGAACTACTACTAAGATCTCAGGAGAGTTCTGGAAAAAACGGAGGCAGGTGGCAGAGTGATTGACCCTCGGAGTGTGATTTCGAACAAACAGCTACTCATTCGCGTCAGGAACGTCGCTCGGTTTTCGTCCTAGCTGTCGAAAAGGCTGCAGTAATTGTCAGCAGGCAAACAAATCAAGTATCTTCATATTTTGAAATTATTAAGCTGTTGTGGTTCTGGTGTAGTCACGAGTTCAGCTTGGTTCTTGTGTTTGTGTGGTTCCTTGTAGGGTTGCTATGCACAGAACAACACGTCAACAAAATGGTTTCATCATTTGGACTAAACTATTGGAAAATCGATGAAGAAGTTCAGCGGTATTCATCTCCATTTTATACTCGCCACAACACTCCCACCCCTTGATTGTGTGTGTGTGTGTGTGTGTGTGTATATATATATATATATATATATATATATATATATATATATATATATATATATATATATATATATATATATATATATATATATAGTGTGTGTGTGTGTATGTATGTGTATAAATATAAAGGAAAAGTCATGACAATAATCCCTTTCCAAAGTTTGTTACGATTCTGCCCGAGAAGAAGAGAGACCTACTCAGTCGAATAATGGCTGAGAAAGTACCTATAGAAAAGACATCTTCTGATGTCGGTGTCATTGATTAAATAACGCCCTTGATCCAGTCTTTTTAAGAATGAAATAAAGGAATTAATTTGCCAGTTATGAGAACGACTAGTAAATAACGAGAGAGACACGGAGTGATATCCAAACAAAAGGTCGATTCTTGAAGAATAAAAAGCATGAGGAGGAGGAGGAGGAGGAGGAGGAGGAGGAGGAGGAGGAGGAGGAGGAGGAGGAGGAGGAGGAGGAGGAGGAGGAGGAGGAGGAGGAGGAGGAGGAGGAGTCGACTTAACAATGTGAAGTGTGTGATATTTCCAAGGCAGATGACGAATCCTGAACTAACAGATGATTAGCGGTTTTCAGATTTTAAATAATAATCCACTGAACGGGAGAGTCATCGGAAAAATATGTTAGAAACTGTATTGTGAGCCACTGAATTTTACATAATTGTATCTGCCATTTATGTAAATGCGACAGAGTGGATTAACGAAGATGTAGATAATTAAGACTGAGTGCGAATACTGAAAGATTATATACAGAGAAATGAATCACGATTAAATATGCGAAGAGAAGAAAAGGTAGAATGGAGAGGGTCACTGATAAATAAAAGCAAATAAGCAAATGAGAGCACAGAACCTGAATTATCACGAAGTGGAGTGTTGTCGACGATGATGCTATTCTGAGAATAACTTAGGAAACGCGGCGTAAAATGTAAGAAAAGCAGTCCAGCAGTTGATCAAATAAAGGCAACCCAAACTGATGGAGACAGAGGTTGGGTTATTTACGAATATTGATAGAGTATTTTGCTCCGTATGTAAAGTATATTCACCAAACGGAAGTGCCCTAAAGGTTAACAAAGCGAAATATTCCTAATTAGTGATGGGAGGGTTTTAGTGAAAGTTAAAGAATAGGATTGAGAATGCAAATAAAAGTTGGCCGTTTGATAAATTGCATAGCGAGAACGAAGAGGCTGTATAGAACCAATGAATAGTTATAGGAAATAAGAATATTTACAGAGAAGTGACACGTGCTGTGCCTTTTTTTTTTGGCAGTGTGGCAATATTAGAAATGCCTCAAAGGTTTCACGATAAAAGAGATGTTTTGCATAAGTATGCTGACAGTTAAGTGTGATGTGAAAATGGCTACAAGGCTCATTATTTATGTCTTTTAATGCGATCAAAGACTCGGATATCCTATAAATAAAGTTTCACGTTTGTTTTAGGAGAAAGAAAAATATCATGGAAGCATAGAAAGTGTTAGCCTGAAATGTTAGGAAGAAGATTGATTCTCCTTAACATCCAGGAGCAGAGATGCAAGACCCCAGAGCAGGCATTTTGATAGGAAACTGAGTAATACCAAAAAGGAGCTGCTGTATTCATAATCTGTTGCGTGGAGAGTAAATGGGCTTGAAAAGGGTATCGAATCATTTCATGAATATTTATTTCGACAATATTTATACCAATGACTCATTATCTTATGTTTTTTTCAGACTGATGACGGAGGACAAACGCGAAAAATTCTACAGAGCTGAAATACAAAACAAGGTCTACAGAAGGGAGCTGCTGAAACTTGAGCAGGAAATCCAGAAAATAAAGCGGAGGCTGGAGTCCCCGGACAGTCCTACGTCGTCAGCGGAGTCGTTTCCAATCCTGAATAAGGTAAACGAAGACTTCATTTGCTATATCTTTTAGTGCCTGATGTTTAGGGAGTCCTGGGAAGTACCGCAGATCCTGATTCACAAAGGATGCTAGGATTTATAACTGGTTTTAATCTTAAAGTTAGTATAAACAATTAGGTAATTAATGTTAGTGATAAAGTTAGCAGGAAGAGAATTCCAGAGCGTGACAATTAATAGCTCCAACAGGAAAGTTATTGATGAAATTATTAGGTAAAAGTCATGAAAGAAAAATATTGTTGATGTATTGGTACTGGTGGTTACGGCAACCTTCCTCTAAGCTATTCGGGGTTTCGAACCTCACTCGGAAAAATAAGAGATTCTTTATAGATTTCCCGTTCGAATTCGAGGCTTACGGAAGGACACCTATCCTACAAAGTAAGTTCGTGGAGAATTAGGAGGTTTTGCCACAACGATTCAGTGATACCAGTTAAATGAAAAAACTCCAGTATTTATATAAATGTTTTTTTATGTAAACGTCAGTAAATATTAGTCGTCATGTTCGACTGATACAGCGCCGGTTATTAACAACGACTTGCACATTCAAATACATTTTAGTAACAATTTCCTGTGTTTTACCAGTCTCAACCATCATTTCGCCTTTTAGTAACCAACTCATCTTTGATAACAGCCAACACTGCACTTGTTGACGACAAGTAAAACCATCACAAAAATCCACTGTGCACCCACTGATCTATTAATGACAAGTGTAAGAAGAAAATTAAAATGCTGTACTTGTCAATAACAAAATCTACCAATAGTACACTTGTCAATAATAGCTTCCAACAATAAACCCAGCCAAAGTGGCACCTGTTAATAACATTTGACAAAATAAAGCTCAGACAACTTTGGACTTGTTAATAACGTATGCAAATTATACACTCAGTCGACATAACATCTGTTAATAACATCTCCCTACAACAAACTCCAGACAGTGCACGTGCTATTAACAACTATCAGCAACGAATCAGCCACCGTTGCACATGTTGGTAACATCTACCAATAAACAAAGGCAACATTGCTTATGCTTATAACCACCGCATTTCTGACAAACTACACTGTTCCCATTCCCTTGAGGCCTCCTCAATATCTCTCATCCAGCACCTTTGGGGCCCGGCCGGAATATAGTTAGTTATTTCTTGCCCTCTCTCCTGCAAGCAATTATGTCAACAGTATTTTGCTCCAAAATTCAGCCATCCCTGAATGCTAGCGTGACTTAAGAGCATCTATTTGTATTCCTTTGACAATAAAGTCATTTTTGCCTGCAGTTCACTTAACGCAGGTCAGGCATTTATATTCTTCAATGTGTTCAAGTCAGTTTTTAACTTGGTGGCGCAGAATATTGATCGCTTACTGAACAGTCCCCTTGTAGTTCTCACATGTGCATTTTCCACCGAATAAAGTTGGTTATTTGACGGAAATGCAAGAAGTGCGTTAGTGTTTAAGTTAGAAGGGTAAAATTCCACCATTCCCCTCTAGCCCCGCTGGCCCCAAGACCGAATAAAATAAAAATAAAAAACGCACTACTGTAACTTGTAACAGGCCTTGAAAGACTATATACACTTCGTATTTAAAATTTTATTGAGCTACATAATAAAAATCATTCGATTCATCATGGTTTTTCTCTCAGTGTGTAGGAATTTATATATATATATATATATATATATATATATATATATATATATATATATATATATATATATATATATATATATATATATATATATATATATATATATATAATATATATACATATACATAATTTATATATATACATAATATATATATATATATATATATATATATATATGTGTGTGTATATATATATATATATATATATATATATATATATATATATATACATATATATATACATATATATATATATATATATATAATTCTATATATATATATATATATAATTCTTCAGGTAACTCTAAAGATTTTTAACCTTCTTGACTTGTTGTTTTGAGAATGTGATTATCAGCCCCTTGCCCTTTCATACCTTGGAATAAACCTACCACAGTCGATACCACACTGGGTACAGGCCCACGCTTCAAACCCTCGTCTCTCCCCTGGGGAATTATTTTGTCCGAGATCTTTAGACCTTGGTTTTGTCCTTCAGGAGGAATCTACTTTTTTTTTATTAATTTTCTCAAATTTCCAGGTGTTTAGTCTATTCAAGCAGCATTCTCGGGGTAAAAAGTTATTATTTCTGGAAAGTGTTCACACAATATAATAATAATAATGATAAATTATTTGGGCCCCGTGAAATGTCCACTGGCATAATCAGTTCAAATTTGAATGAAAAACATGACAAAAAAAAAGACACCCTGAACCCTGTATGCACTGAGAAACCTCAAATAGTGAAGTGGGAATCTTTGATTAACTTTTTTCGTAATTCATAGCTAAGATCAGTTTCCTCCTCTCTCATAGATTTACCCGACTTACCCTCGCTCGTATGAGACACCACCCCCTCTCTGGTTACCCTGGTCTGTGACCCCTCCCTCGCATCCACCACCCCCTCTCAAATAGATACATGTACCGGTCCATGTCGAATCACTCCCATGAACCACTCGGCTTTCCAATCACCAATATTTTCGATACGCCCAACTCGAAACCCCGGTTAATGTCAATCGAAGATTGCAAGCTTAGTTTATAACTTTGCAGTGTTCGGTTAGTTTTTTAGCATTTACTGTACTACTCGATGGAATTTGAAGAGAGTTTTCCTAAATGTCACAAAAGTGAGGCGTTTTATCACTTTTTAGGTGTGTATTTCCCTCCATTTGCTTTGACTGCGGTTTTTAATATATGCTGAATTCCCTCCACTGGCTCAGTTTTCGAGTTCCTTTCCTGCCTTTTTTGTCCTTGATCTGTAAATTTAACATTCTCTAAGTCAGGTCTGTCGTTCCTTGAGGTTAAGCCCCCTCTTTTTCCTCCTCCATCATTCTCCCTTTCTCGTGCTTCTTTGATCAGTCAGAAACATCATAAGCATAAATCTTTAAAGATACAAAAATACTATTTTTATCTGACGTGTACAGTATGATAAATTCATAGTATTAAATCGTAATCAGTTGTAGCTCTCATAAATTTGTTGATTTTTCTTGCTCTCAATTAAATTTTCTCTGTTTTCCAGGACTCCATGATCTCTGGAACATCTCAGTCGGACAACGCGAAAGAAGGGCCAACTAACGGAGTTGCTGACAGGAGAGACGTTCAGAACCAAGGAGGAGGGGGAGGGGGAGGGAGCGAGCGAATCAACAAAGCCTTCAGCGGGAGCAACATTGTTGGAGGTAGATCCTTGGAAGGTGTCCTGGACGTTTCCCACACTCAGTTCCTCCGCAGCGATGACGCCACCGTCAGGAGGGTTAAGCGGGAGAGGATGATGCGGTCCCTACACAGGTCCTTGCCTTCTCTGACACTTGGTTGTCCCTCCAGAAGACCATCAGACATCCCGTCTTCCCGCCGATGGCGCTGAAGACGCGAGTGGCAACAGCAACTTCGGTCCCTCCCAAGTGTTCTTCGACGCGCACCATTTCCACGAAGACCAAGAGGAGGCGAGGAGACGAGCAGAAGATGACGACGAGGATGACGACGATGAAGATAGCGAGAGTGACAAGAAGAGACCCTCCTCCAGATATGGCACGGTGCCAGCGTCACCACACCCCCTACAGCGCTGTAGACTCGTCAAACGTAGCCCCATCAAGCCGAGGGTCGAACCGGAAGATGAAGGGATTGTCGACCTTCGGTACACGCTAAATTTCTCGACGCCTCTGCTACACGGGGTTACCGAGGCCGACCTTCCCTTCTCCATCAGTAGTCACATGAGGCACGGGTCCCGTGTCTCCTTCCGCGACCAAGATTCCTATCACTTCTACGACTCCAGCCCAGAGATTCGTAAGTCATCCTTGAGCAACTGTTCTTACTCGAGTCCCGAGGTCAGGAGGTCATCGATGACCTCCTGCTCATCCACAGACATCCGCCTTCAGATCGAGTACTCTGACATCATGCCCCACGAGAAACTCTCTCCTGTTGTAGAGTATAGGGTGAATGACCTCGACTTGCTTTGCCCCTTGGGCAGCGTTCCCCATCCCAGAGGGAGCGACCGCGATGCTGGACAGTTCCAATACCCGTCGACGCTTCCCAGAGGCGCTGACAACGCTGTCGGTCTCGAGGGAGTAGCTCGAAGATCTTCCAACGGCGCCATCAGCCGTCAGCCTCTGGCTGGGGAGGCCAACCACAGCGCCATTCCAGGCCACCGGAAATCTTCCAAGAGAAAAAGGAAGAAGAGCAATGAAAACAACAGTTCGTTACCCAACGCTGCCAGGTCCAGTGGCCACATGTTCTCCACTGTTATAGTACACCATGTTGTGAATGTTCATATATGAGCTTCTCTTTTGGAGGGAAGCGGTATTTATCATTTTTTATACAGACGATGTGCAAAAGGCCATTATTTTCCTCTTTATACTCCATAGGTTGTGTGCTTTTCACGTGTGATGTGGTGCAAGAAGTTGAGAGAAAGACATAGGTAGATAGATTAAGAGAGAGAGAGAGGAAAAGATACCGAATCTGGTGATTCCATTCTGTAGGTTATTGTTCATTTGACACCGTGTCACTTCCGAAACAGAAACGTTGTAACTCGCAAAAGAAATAGTGACAATGTTAAGCCCGATTTAAACAGATATCATAACATGTCTAGATTCAGGTCAGGAAATACTCATCACTTTACGGGAAGACCAATTCCTCCAGAGACTTCCTTCACAATCAAGCCTGTTTATGCCCTGAATTGGTGGGGATTTGAAACGGTTGCTTATTTTTTAGCCTAAGGCTTCAAATGCGTCTTCTCTCTTTTTTCTATAACGTATTTACCATTTAAGCATTTTACTCAGTAGTTTCCAGTCAGTAGAAGATTACAAGTAGTTTTCCTTAGCAAATTATTTTCCTATGATGGTGCTCGTCTTAACAAACTCGATAGTCAAATTTTTTACTGCTCTCGAAAAGTAAAAGAAAAAAAAAAGAAATTTGATACTTGTATTTTGGAAACATAGGGTTAGGTAGAATTCTGGATTTAGAATGAAACTCAATAATGAATGGGGTTATAAAGGATTTTTTGTACTTGTGAAGGAGATAAAGGTAGGCATATTCATTTTAAGGATGAAAGATTGACTGACAACATATCAATAATAGCTTGACAGATATGAAGTACCTATATAGTATTAAGTAGACAATCCCAAGTGTAGTTCTTGACCGTTCTTTCGTTACATTTCGTTTATTGTATATATCAGCTTTTATCCTGTAAAAAAAAAGTATTTTAAACATTCTGTAAATAGAGATATATTTGTATTTACCCGTACAAAACGCGCGTTGCGTTGACTTGGAATGAAGCTGTCATACAATCAGAACACAAGTATTTATATTATATAGCTTATAAAATTACGTACCAGACAATCGATATACAAATGTATTAGCTCGGCGGAGAATATAATCAATTAGGGAACAAAGTCTCAAAGTGATGCAGGACGCAGACTTCGGTCCCAGGAAGGCAGGGTGTGTGCAACTCATTCTCACCTTTCAGTAACTTACTCTTTACTCATTTCCTTGACAAGACTTGTCGTTCTTGTCTGTTTCAAAGTTGGTTTATTGTAT
>NC_089749.1:43290738-43293238 GCF_040412425.1 Macrobrachium rosenbergii | reverse complement strand
CACCGGGATTATTATTTTTATTGTTAGTAGGTAGAGTTGGACATAGGTCACGCAATTTCGTGCCTTAAATGACTGATAAAATCATTATCATTATCCTGATAGACATTACTTGTGCATTCTAATGATATTTGATCCACGAGTAACCAGCGGCCATGAAAGCGCTGCATAGAGTTTGAGATCGCAGAGATTCCCTCTTTCTGAAATGGAGCTGTACAGGAAACGGGACCAGAAAAAAGGGTCCCAAATTGCTAGTCTCCTACCAGAAAATATTCTGCACAATCTTATAAGGAAAAAATAGCAAAATACAGTAAAATACAGACATAAGGACATATAAAAGTTACGAATTACGTAAACATTTTTAACCCTAGCGGGTAATAAACCTCACTGAAATATGTAATTTGGAACAGATCTTAAAATCTCTAATTAGCAACTTCAAGTTCTCAGGTGCCATAAAATACATACTGTACAAGTAATAGCAGCGGAACGACAGAATGAGGACGCAGCGAGTAAATAACTTCCAAGATTTCAGACCCTGATTACCACAGTCAAGTTAAGACCCTAACTTGATTATGACATTCTAGTTTGGGCAAGTTCCTCTCAACTACTCGTAAGTCCTTAATAAAGTTTGTCCATTATACCAGGGCTTAACACTGGCTGCGAAATAGCGCCAGTAAGGAGGATAAAGACTAATATAACTATGCAAAGAATGACGAATTTGCTGCTGATTATCATAGCCGTTTGGATCATTGCAACATTAATGCATAAAGTAGTAGCATCATGGATATTTTACTCAAGACTATCCAGTTTATAGCCATAAAGAAACTTTGATTATTAGGCACCATTAATCAAAGATTCTATGTGAAAAATTAATGAGGTGACCCAGGGTCCCGGGGTGGGGGAAAGCGGATTTTTACTTACTTTTCTAATTCTTCCTTGGCAGTGGATGGCTCCATGAGGTATCGCCCTTGAGTCATTGAGCTAGGATTTTGGGATGAGGTTGAAAACTCCAAGTCACTGCCTTCGGCGATCGTGAAGAGTGTTTGCTTGCGATGGCGTTTTGCAGTCCTTGCCGGTCACCATCTGAGCACTGGCCAGATCTCTCAAGTTCCCCCATCCTAAGGAAAGGAAGTTGTTTCCAGGGGAGAGTGTAACCAGGTATAAAAAAAAAAAAACCCATGGTAAAAAAAAATTGACCGATGGAACACTAAACTGAGGAGGAATATTTAGGTTACTGGTTGATTACGACGGAAATGCCTGACTATATTTCCGTTTCAGTAAATCCTTTCTTAGATGAAGTCAGGTTATATTCCTTACTTGAGCAAATGTAAAACTTTTAATGGGAATTTTGAAAGTAATACAGGATTTCGACGAAAATTAATAAAATTTCGTTCTTCAAAGTTCTTATATTCTTATTCACAGAAATATTAATGGTCGAAAAACCGAATAGCCAATAATCAAGGTTTACTACCGAAAAAACTGTTTAACGTAAAAACTTTACTAATTAAAATTCGAAGTTGACAACACTGGCCAGTCGAACACGAGACGTGACTCGTTCAGCTAGGTGGCTGTTGACGCCGCTGTTGGCTGCAGTGGACTTGGAAGTCTTTCCCGGTAAAAACTGTTGAAGACAGCCACCCTTCAAAGTGTTCTTTAGTCTGTGTTGAGTGATCATTTAGTACAGAATTCATTGGTGTTACGGGCTCTCTCTC
This sequence comes from Macrobrachium rosenbergii, assembly GCF_040412425.1. Classification (NCBI taxonomy): domain Eukaryota; kingdom Metazoa; phylum Arthropoda; class Malacostraca; order Decapoda; family Palaemonidae; genus Macrobrachium; species Macrobrachium rosenbergii. The sequence continues at coordinate 43,291,529 of NC_089749.1, read as the reverse complement.
TCTCTCTCTCTCTCTCTCTCTCTCTCTCTCCATTCTTACTGCGTCGTTCCAAGGTCTGTGAGGTTCTACAAATTTTGAGAACGTATAAAAAAATCTGCCGTTTCAAGACGTCGCCGCACATTGTACTTGGGAGACAAGCCCCTCGCAAAGTCATCGATGAACTGCAGCCCAAGTTAAGTAAAGTTATAGTACTGGTTAGGAAAGGGTAGGCCAAGGTTAGGGTACATCTCTGTTTTTCGCTCAGCGATTTTCGGGACCTATGTCATGCAGGGTAAAAGTTAAGGGTCCATTACCACGGACACTTCTCCCCCCCCTCCCCCCCCCCGCAACTTTCCCTTCCCAACCTCCATTCCCTCAGCCGCCGTCAGGAAGGAAGGACGCAGCGGTCATGATAGGTTAGGATGTACACTCGGAAACTCCGACCCACCAAGGTCGTGCTCCGAGTTTGTGAGAGGAGGTGGGGGACGCCTTTCTGGACGGCGGCCAACGCCAACTATTACGGATTGAAACGCTCGAACACCTTTTGAACTCTTCCGGATTTTGCTTTGGGTGTGTTACTTTTTTTTCTTTTTATGTTTGCTGCATATAATACAAAGCAGTCATGCATGGTATGATTATATAGATAACACCGTGCTGAATTCTACAACCTGTATAATATCGAAACGAAGAAAAAATGCCGAAACTGGCGGGTTGTAGTTAGGAAAGGGGTGGGGGGAAGGGTAGAGTGTGTTGTGTGTGTGTGTGTGTGTGGAAATGACAGTCTGAAGCAGCGTCACACAAGTGGACGAATC